>NC_066872.1:5104982-5244933 GCF_022985175.1 Labeo rohita
TCCATAAAATAATTAACAAAATACTACCATAATAAATGGCCATTGAATTTTGTCAACAAATATTAAACTGCTCTCAATGCAATGCAAGAACAAGAGACAAAAACATTCCCAGATAGCATCCAGATGTGGGCCACTTAAGGCAATGATACGACACTGCTGGCCTTCTTATGGCCCGGACAAAAGGGATGTAAGCCTGGAGTGGCCCACATGTAAAATAGCAAAAGTAACTCAAATGTATCAAATCACATGTGGGCCTTTTTAGGCAAATATGCAGTGTTCACTGTGATGTGTAACCTGAATGTGACCCTAAAGTGGTGCAGTAAATATTGAATATGGCCCAAATAGTGACAACTGGGCATAATCGACAAAGGATAATCAGGGTGTAAACCAGATGTGGTCCACATACTGGACATATGTTTCAGCAAATGTGGCCCACGTATATTAAAATGTATCTGGGCCAGTTTTGGCAAAGATATAGCAGTGTAATCACTGGCTAATGTGGCTGTGAGCCTGAAGTGGCCCACATATAAAATGACACATATTACCCAAATAATTAAAAACAATTTGGGCCACTTTTGGCAAATATACGGCACAATCAGCATTGGCTAATCAGTGTGTAAGACTAACGTGTCCCACATTTGACATGGCAAATATGCCCCATATATCACAAAACATATGAGGGCCACTTGTGGTTTGGAGGTAGCACTTGATACTGGCTAACTGAAATATATCTTTGAAATTGTAAGTATGGCCTAAATATTTTAATAGAATTTGGCTACTTTTGGTAGGATGCAACAGTTAACTGATGCAGGCTGATCTGGATATGGGTCTTAAGAAGGCTACATAAGTAGTAATTTATTTTTTGAAACATGTTTTTAATGGCAGTATTTTTATATGTGTACTGTGTAGCATAAAAACAGAAATGCACTGATAGATATTACAGACTTACTGTATATGAGTCTGAGGTTCAAACTTAAAGTCAGAGACATTTGAATTGCTGCATGTGCAAAACTTGGGTCTAGATGATTTTACCAACTTCTTTGAACATTTAGGGAGGACATGTTTAAATTTCCCTTCATAATATGTTGAGTGTTTTTGATGCATAACTCAGTTATGTGGCCCAGATATATATTTGTTTTATTTGTTTCATTATTAGCTAAAATGTGGCTGTGCATTGGCCTGCTTGTGTACCACTGCAAAAATGCCATCATTCCATGCAGCATGTGGGCCACATGAGGGGAAGAGCAGAGTTAGAATAAAAATCAACTGTGGCCCACAATAGGGCAGTTCTGGTTTATTTGGTTGGCTTACATGCGCCAATGCTAAGGGTTACTTGACACCCAAATCTGGAAAACAGGACCAAACTGCCTAAATGCTATTATTTCACGTGATATGTGGTCTGGGACACGGTGTTTGGATCTGGGCCAAAATTTAAAATCGGTGTTGCCTAGATTGGGCCAGTTCTGTTTTTTTTTTTGTTTGTTTTTTTCATGGCTGACACTGGGCCTTCTTTTGGCTTGTGGCCCAAATCTGGAGACAGGGGTAGCTGCATCCTGGAGCAATGGGCGTGCCGAAAGGTAGGGGCATGCCAAAAGGTAGGGGTGTGCCGAAGGGTCTTTACAATTGGTTGCGAGTTTCCCGTTTAATATAAAGGCAGGCTGTTACCTTAAACGCTATTAACCCCTTTAATCTGTTTAAGTAATAAATCCAACACAATTCTATAAACCCAGATCTGATTATTTCACTGTAAAAATCGTGATCATGATATTATAAATATCGAAATATTATTTTCGAATGTTCCTTCAGAATTTCATTCTGAATGGCCGCAGGTTATTGAAGTCTTCACCACCGCGTCTTTGCAAAGGTGTTGTAGTGCATCCACATTCAAAATAATTAATCAAAAACAAATTACAATTATTATTTTGTGTATATGGGAACTCACAAGCTGTTCATAAGTTCGAAATATATTTTAGTGATATATTACCATCAGTAATTTCTACTGCAATCTACTGTTTAATACATCAATTTATTCATCCATGCTATAGTACCAGTCCATAGAACAGAAGCCATCAAACACTCTGTTGGAATAGAGCGCTGTGAAAACTCCCTTTTTTTCTAATGCCACAGTATCCAGTATCCTTATTCATCCACAACATCCAGATGAATCTGTTTTAGCAGGTCTAATGGTAGCTGGATCAAAAAAAAAAAAAAACATATACCCCTGGTTTCACAGACAAGGATTAAGCCTAGCCCCAGACTAAAATGTAAGTCTGAGCAGCTTTAACTGAAAGAAATTTGCACAGACTGATCTTAAAATATATCAGTGTCTTTGTTTTGTCTCAAGATGCACACCAGTAATGTATTATTTTTTTCTCTCTCTCTCTAAGGCATATTATAAAAATTACTTAGTTTACTTAGAAATTACTAAGTATGGCCTAATCTTGGTTTAGTCGAAGCCCTGTCTGTGAAACCAGGCCATAAAATGATAGATGACATAACCATTTTAAATGAGAAATTACAACAAAACCTGTAATCTTTATTTAAGTTTATTTTCCTGTTTGTAAGCACAGTGCAGTGTTAATGGTCAAACTGTATATTTACAATGTTAAAGTGGCTGGCAACAATAAATATTCTTATTAGGAAAAAACAGCCTAATTTCTGAACTGTGCAGAGCTGTAGCTGAATAGTAAGGCCTACTATGCTACTGTATTTTAATATGTCTTTAAGGAAAAGAAAGCCAAAGACATAACGTGTGGCCAAATATGGAGATCCATACTCTGAATTTGTGCTTTGCATTTAACCCATCCAAGCGCTCACACATAAAGCAGTGAGTAGTGAACACACACCCAGAGCAGTGGGCAGTTGTTGTTTTTTTTTGCTGCAGTGCCTGGGGAGCAGTTGGGGGTTCAGTGCTCAAGGGTCTCACCTCAGTCGTGGTATTGAAGGTGGAAGAGAGCACTGTACATTCACTCCCTCCACCTACTATCCCTGCCGGTACCAAGACTCAAACCTGTGATCTTTGGGTTAAAAGTCTGACTCTCTAACAATTAGGCCACGATTGCCCAAACCTTCAACATTTTTGTGCCTTGAAGGAGACCTTAAAAAAAAAAAAAAAAAAAAAAAAAAAAAGAGAGAGAGAGGGAGAGAGATTTACAAAGTGCTAAATGTCATCACTTTAAGTTAATATAATTTAATAGAACTGATGTGATTGTCGGTGTAAATTTCATATAAACTCACCAGGTGCACAAAGACAACAGTTAATGGAGAACCGCTGCATTGAAATGCCCTGGGTAATGTTCACAGGCAAGCAATAAATAAATAAATACAATGTTATTGAATGATATGCCAAATAACATGTGAGTAATCAAAAACTTACTGGAAGATCTTTACAGGATAACTCCGTCCAATGTCTAGGAAAAATGGTCTGAGCAACCCTCCTATTAAATGTACCCAAAAACACAAGGGTCAGCAACATTAGGTAACTGTAAATGAATCTTAAATAGTAACAGTACTACAGTATGTGTTTTAAGGGAAAGAGTTTTTGTCTCTGTTATTCAAATTATTAGGAATATTACATTTAAATATGCATATCACATTTAAATTTTCAACTTCAGAAATGACAACATATCATTTAATACACTTCAGACTTTATCATTCCCATATAAACCACAAAGACACAAAAAAAATGAAAAGGAAAAACACTGAATGATTTAGAACAGAACCACCAGACAGCAGTTGAGAACATTTGAAAAATAACTGTTCACCTGGTATTTCTGAACATGTACTACTGAACTTATATAAAGACCTGTACACTTGATTGTATCTGCCATCACTTAGACCATTCTTGTATAGCAAAAAAAAAAAACAAAAAAAAAACATTATGACTTACACCATCCAGTGTGACTTGCTCCATGATGGAAACAGAATGCAGTCTTTTGCAAAAACATCAACCTGTCATAAAAATATAATACAAACAACAGTAAAATTATCTACAAAATATGTTACAACTGGATAATATTATTAGAAGTAACAGTATATATTACAAATATATTTTAGTATTATTTTTATTACTATTTTTACATACTCTTCTCTCTCATATATCGAAAGGCTGTGGAATATGTTTGCACTACACATTCTATATGTATTTATACATTTCTCTTTGTTTTTGTATATTTCTTTTTGTTATGCTTGTTGTTTGCCTCTGTTTTCTGTTAGTATGTCTTCTGTCATGTTTCTGAATTTGTCACATTGTCAATAAAACAAATAAATCTATAACACAGCAGAACAACAGACACAATTACAAATAGTAAAATAAACAAAACAAACTATGTTTGACGTACGTATCATGATAACATTTTAAATGTAACATCACCGTTCACGTTATTATTTATCACATTAACAAATTATCTTAACGTGGATATCATCAAATATACTTACGTTCATGATGAACTGCGCGAAGTCTGTGACGCTGCAAATGTCCAAACATCTTGTGTCTTTCACATCTTTTAAAAACATTGGTTGCACAAAATGAACATCAATACAAGCTTCGATGCAAATACAGTTGTTGCTTTGTCTCACAGTAACGTGTCTGCCAACAAGTTAAATAAGTACTAAAATTGGAAAATACAATGCAAAAGAAAATTATATATTATGACGACGTCCTAATAAGCTCCCGCATATAAGCGTTACCGCCACCATGTTTCGTAAAAGTATGGTTACCGCTGATTGGCCAACGCAGAAGCTCCTTTGACACGCCCATACCTTTCGGCACGCCCATTGCTCCAGCCTGCAGTTATCCATACTTGCAAATCTGGAAAACCAGACCAGACCGCCAAAGTGCCATCATTCCATGCAGTATGTGGGCCAGATGAAAATGTCATGTATGGGACTGATCTGGGCCTCAGGAAATTTGCTGTCTGGGCTTGCAGGCATTTTTTTTTCATGTTTCTACAGTTGTCTGTAGATGTGGATTGTATTAAGAATAAAAATTATTTTACATAAAATACTGTGCAATCAGTTTAGACATAGCACTGTGGTAATTTACTTAGGTAAATGCACAGCTAAACCGATGTGTTTTGAGTCTAGATTTAAATATGGCTATTGATTTAGCACATCTGATCTCTTCTAGAAGCTGGTTTCAACTGCTGGTGGCATAACAGCTACAAGCAGATTCCTTTTGTTTGGAGTTAACCCTTGGTATTTCCAGCTTACTTGATCCTAATGATCTGAGTGGTCTGTTAGGCTTACATTCAGTGAGCATATCTGCGATGTATTTAGGTCCTAGGCCATTTAGTGATTTGTAAATGAGTAATAATACTTTAAAATCAATCCTAAATGTAACTGGAAGCCAGTGTAAGGACCTGAGGACTGGTGTAATATGCTCAGATTTTCTGGTTCTAGTCAGAATTCTGGCAGCAGTGTTTTCGATGATCTGCAGCTGTCTAATGGTCTTCTTGAAAAGGCCAGTGAGGAAACCATTACAGTAATCCATCCTACTGGTGATAAAGGATCTCCAAGTCTTGACTGGAAACATCTAATTATTGCAGTGTTTTTGAGATGATAGTATGCTGATTTAGTTACTGCTTTGACATTCACCTTGAGAACTTCATCTTTGCTTCCATATGCAGTTATGCTTGTTTAACTGAAGAACATTTTGGCACATCCAACTGTTAATTTCATCAATGTATTGGCAGAGGGAGTCAATGGGGTTGTAGTCATTTGGCGATAAGGCTAGGTAAATCTGCATAGCTGTGATAGGCAAAACACAGGTCTTAAGTCTAAAAGGGGATGGAGTGAGTAGACTAAGGAGTGTAATGAGGGAGAGAAGAAGAAGAGTGGAACAGGTAGACAGAGATGAGCAGGGAGGTGGATATAAAAAGCAGGAGAGGAAGAAGAGACGAGTGGAGAGGAGAACATTGGTGTAGTGAAAAGAGCAAGAGGAGAAACTGTAAGAAGACACTAAAAGAACTAGAGCGAAGTGGAACGATATGTAGAAGGTAAAGACAAATTTCTAATGAAATCAGTTACTCAGACTACGTGAGAAATCATGATCTCTTTATAGAAGCTAGGGAACAGATCTAAAGTTTTTAGAAGAGTCTTTGAAAAAGAGTTTGTCAAAACAATTTTATATTTATAAATATTGTGCTATAATTTTTGATTTGTAGTCCTCCTGGGACCACTTCTGTTCTTTACATGTAAATGTCCAAACATTATTCATAATTGAAGTTTGAGAACATTCAGGTGGACCAGGGTTCCCACGGGTCCTTGAAATACTTGAAAGTTTGTGAATCTAAAAAAAAAAATTCAAGGCCCTGCAAAGTTTTTGAAAATAAACATATAGATACAGGTCCTTCAAAGTGCTTGAATTTATTTTGTGCAAGAAGTTTTAAGTGGAAAAAAAAAACACATTATTCCCTCTGACATGAAACTGTAACAATGTATCTTACAAGGTAACATGATGTAACCTTGCTCTCTCACTTGAAATGTGTCCCCACATGAAGTCATTGAATTTGAGGGTATTGGACCTGGAAAGTCCTTGAAAGGTCCTTGAATTTGAAGTTAACCAAGATGTAGGAACCCTGGGTGGACAATCAAGATTATTTTGAATGGAACAAGAGCATTATTGATATGATGGTCAAGAACAACATCACCAGTCACAAAGGAAGAGACCTGTGGAGAAGATGAGAGGAGCTTGTCAAGCATAGATTCAGCCTTGTCACATTTTGTTTTGTTTCCTCTATGATGTAAACAGGAAGTATGTAGTGTAGATAAAATGCAATGAAGATGAAATTCTCTTCCAGATGTAAATGAAACGCATGATTAATGATTCAGTGTAATTCATGTACAACAACAAACACACACACACGTAAATGTATATATGTATGTGTATGTATATACATTATTCAGGCATAACATTATGACCACCTTCCTAATATTGTGTATTTCCCAACTTGTTTGTTCAGCACATCCCACAGACACCTGACTGGATTGAGATCTGGGGAACTATCATGGGTATCACACCAGAGGCTGCATGATCAAGAGTCAAAAATATCAAATATGTTTGATATTTATGATTTGGGATCTTGCAGCTCTGACGTAATCAGGAGCAGTAAAATAATCTGAATGACAACACACAATTGAGAAAATTCTATTTTTTTTTAATTTTTTTTTTGGGGACAAAAAGTAATTTGCAACAAGCCTTAAATCTGGCTATTTCCCCTGATTACTTAGAGGTACAAATTGGGCTCAAAATCAGGCTTAAAATCTCCAAGTGTGGGTTTCAATGTTGTGTTTACAAATGCGACTGTGAGAATCTGAAAATAGCTTTTTATTTCATTTTACAACATTACAAGTTTTGGTTTTAAATCTTATCTTTATATTCTTTCTTTCACTACTTTGTTTATATATGATTTCAGGAGCAGTATTGTGCCACTATTGTTTGTGTGAGAGATCTAACACTTTACTTTTGTATTTACATGAAAGATGTACTGTTTTTATGGAATAATCAGTTCAATATAAAAAGGAACAACAAACACACTAATGTGACGTGGACTGTTGTTGTATGTTTTTGTAGGTTGTCTGGCTGTATGGTGACAGAGAAAGGCTGTCATTATGTGACTTCAGCTCTGAGTTCAAACCCGTCACACCTGAGAGAGCTGGATCTGAGCTACAATCACCCAGGAGATTCAGGAGTCAAGCTGCTTTCTGAAAAAGTGAAGGATCCAAACTGTTCACTGGACAAACTCAGGTATGTCAAGCAGGAGTTTTTGGGTTTTATTGTTTAACTTTTCAGTGTTTCTGTATATCTATATGAGTCTAGGAGTTTCTAGAGGATGCAACAATCTTAAAAAAAAAAAAAAAAAAAAATCACTAGTCTAGCCTTATCGCCAAATGACTACAGCCCCATTGATTCCCTCTGCCAATGCATTGATGAAATTAACAGTTGGATATGCCAGAACTTCCTTCAGTTAAACAAAGAGAAATCTGAAGTCATTGCACTTGGAAGCAAAGAGGAAGTTCTCAAGGTGAATACATACCTTGACTCTAGGGGTCAAACAACTAAAAACCAAGTCAGGGAAAAATATCACTGAAATCTCATTTCTATAATTTCAAAAATGGAGACAATACATTTTTGTAGCCTATATGATTTTGTTTTTTAATTGTTGTGGGTTCCATATATTAGTTAATAATTACAGTGATGTTTGAGAATCAGACTTACCCTATTTTTTTTTTTATACATAATTTACCAAAAATCAGACAATAAAAAATATTAGTAAGTATTGCAAATAGCAAACATATCAAAACAATATTATAACACAATTATGACTTCACAAAAGCACATTAAAATAAAACAATAAATGTGAGAACATGAGAAAAACTATTTAACAAATGCTTAATATTTTCTATCTGTATTTAACATTTTCACAAACTGTGAGTACAGTAATTACAACTTTGCAAATTCTATGTTTGCTTTTGGAATTTTCTATCCATATTTAGGCTTATTTTGCATGTTAGGCTCATTTTGACAAAGTATGTGCTTTTTTAAAAATCTAATTGTGCAAGTGTAATTGATTTGTAATTTTATTTTATATACAGGTCCTTCTCAAAAAATTAGCATATTGTGATAAAGTTCATTATTTTCTGTAATGTACTGATAAACAATAGACTTTCATATATTTTAGATTCATTACACACAACTGAAGTAGTTCAAGCCTTTTATTGTTTTAATATTGATGATTTTGGCATACAGCTCATGAAAACCCAAAATTCCTATCTCAAAAAATTAGCATATCATAAAAAGGTTCTCTAAACGAGCTATTAACCTAATCATCTGAATCAACTAATTAACTCTAAACACCTGCAAAAGATTCCTGAGGCTTTTAAAAACTCCCAGCCTGGTTCATTACTCAAAACCGCAATCATGGGTAAGACTGCCGACCTGACTGCTGTCCAGAAGGCCATCATTGACACCCTCAAGCAAGAGGGTAAGACACAGAAAGAAATTTCTGAACGAATAGGCTGTTCCCAGAGTACTGTATCAAGGCACCTCAGTGGGAAGTCTGTGGGAAGGAAAAAGTGTGGCAGAAAACGCTGCACAACGAGAAGAGGTGACCGGACCCTGAGGAAGATTGTGGAGAAGGACCGATTCCAGACCTTGGGGGACCTGCGGAAGCAGTGGACTGAGTCTGGAGTAGAAATATCCAGAGCCACCGTGTACAGGCGTGTGCAGGAAATGGGCTACAGGTGCCGCATTCCCCAGGTCAAGCCACTTTTGAACCAGAAACAGCGTCAGAAGCGCCTGACCTGGGCTACAGAGAAGCAGCACTGGACTGTTGCTCAGTGGTCCAAAGTACTTTTTTCGGATGAAAGCAAATTCTGCATGTCATTCGGAAATCAAGGTGCCAGAGTCTGGAGGAAGACTGGGGAGAGGGAAATGCCAAAATGCCTGAAGTCCAGTGTCAAGTACCCACAGTCAGTGATGGTCTGGGGTGCCATGTCAGCTGCTGGTGTTGGTCCACTGTGTTTTATCAAGGGCAGGGTCAATGCAGCTAGCTATCAGGAGATTTTGGAGCACTTCATGCTTCCATCTGCTGAAAAGCTTTATGGAGATGAAGATTTCATTTTTCAGCATGACCTGGCACCTGCTCACAGTGCCAAAACCACTGGTAAATGGTTTACTGACCATGGTATTACTGTGCTCAATTGGCCTGCCAACTCTCCTGACCTGAACCCCATAGAGAATCTGTGGGATATTGGGAAGAGAAAGTTGAGAGACGCAAGACCCAACACTCTGGATGAGCTTAAGGCCGCTATCGAAGCATCCTGGGCCTCCATAACACCTCAGCAGTGCCACAGGCTGATTGCCTCCATGCCACGCCACATTGAAGCAGTCATTTCTGCAAAAGGATTCCCGACCAAGTATTGAGTGCATAACTGAACATAATTATTTGAAGGTTGACTTTTTTTGTATTAAAAACACTTTTCTTTTATTGGTCAGATGAAATATGCTAATTTTTTGAGATAGGAATTTTGGGTTTTCATGAGCTGTATGCCAAAATCATCAATATTAAAACAATAAAAGGCTTGAACTACTTCAGTTGTGTGTAATGAATCTAAAATATATGAAAGTCTAATGTTTATCAGTACATTACAGAAAATAATGAACTTCATCACAATATGCTACTTTTTTGAGAAGGACCTGTATACAGTCGCGGTCAGAATTGTTGATACCCTTGTTAAATATGATCAAAAAAAATCTGCTGCGAAAATAAATCTGCATTGTTTATTATTTGATCTTTAATTAAATAATATAATATATTAAAATATCTAATATCTAATAAAAATCACATTGTGAAATAAACAATTCTCTCTAATACACAATGGCCACAATTACCCTTAGAAATTCTTGAGTAAAAAATGTCTAAATTATATTTCCATTCATATTTCCTTTTTTTTTTTTTTTTTAGCACACCAGCATGACAAAGAACATGAAATTATCCAGGAGTGTAAATGTGAGGTAACACAAAGACCAAATTCCCTTAATCATTGATCACAATGAGAAAAACCAAAGAATATATAGTTCTGATGTGCAGCAAAAGATTGTTAAGCCTCACAAATTATTAAGTGTCTATAAGAAAAGAGCTCAAGCACTGAAAATCAACAATAATTAAATTCTAATCGACTAAAGATGTTACAAATCTGTCTGGAAGAGGACGTGTGTCTGTATCGTCCTAATGCAGAATGAGGAGGAGAGTTTGTACCAAAGATCAAATGAATAAACAATGCAGATTTATTTTTACAGCCTTTTTGATCATATTTACTGAGAACACCAACAATTCTGACCACGACTGTATATTTTTCTCATATTGTAGTTGTGACAACGGAAGTTTCAGGAATGTTTAATATTGTGTGTAAAACAATCCTACAACATTATCATTTGTGTTGTTGTACAGTGAACACAAACAGTCGTCTATTAGTTTGTTTTACCTGTAAAGTTAGTATGTTACTGCCTTCAAACCAATAACGGCGTCTCTTTTGACGATAATTGCGTTTCGCTCTCGTCCAGGTTCTTCATGGTTAAAGTACAAAGTAGCGACCAAATAATCAGTAACAGCTCACAGTGCCTCTGCTGCTGAAAATAATCACAATCACACGATTACCAGCTGCTGATATTGGTCGAGCTTTTACAGTGCATTTGCAGGTTGTTTTGAATGTGCTGTAAAATGGGGACATTTCTGGGGACAGATCCAGTCGGGGACAGGACAACAAAAACCAGGACGTCTGCTCGCCCTACTGAATGTGAGATATATGGAGATACACACCCCTAATAAGCAACCGCCCCATGTACCCTAGCAACCACCTTGTGTACCTCGACAACAGCAACAGCCTAGCCACAACCCAAAGTACCCTAGCAACCATATAGCAACACCCTAGCAACCACCTTGTGTATCTTAGCAACGACACGGCAACAGCCTAGCCACAACCCAAAGTACCCTAGCAACCACCCAGAATGTGTTATCAACAACACAGCAAGTACCAAAGCAACCATATAACAATAGCATAGCAACTACTCCAAGCACCTTAGCGCAACTGCATAGCCACACTTTAGAAACCATGTAGAACACCCTAGCAACCACACTGAATGCCTTTGCAACTGCATAGCAACCAGCCAGAACATGTTATCAGCATCACTGCAACCACCCAAGTACCCTGGCAAATACATAGCATCCACTTCCAGTACCTTGGAGATTGCATACCAACAGTCTAGCAACCACCATAAGTACCTTAGCAACTGCATAGCAACCACTCAAGTACCCTGGAGACTGCATAGCAACAGTCTAGCAACCACCGTAAGTACCCTGGCAACTGCATAGCAACCACCTCCAGTACCTAGGCAACAGCCTAGCAACATAGACCAAGATGGCGGCGCGTACACATCGCAAAGTTCAGTGTCTCTCCAGTTTCTGCAGTTTTGCAGTATTTTACTTGCTCATCTCGGGTCTGTTCCTGCAGAATAGTTCTGCCTTTACATCGTACACCCGACAGGAGCTTTTGGATAGTGGTTTGTACCTCCCTGACAGTATTATCAGCAATTTTTGACTCGTCGCTGAGATCGCCAGAAAACACAAGGCTGCGCACCCTACCCGTCCAGGCGGAAGTCTTGAAGGCGGCGTCGAGACCGTAAACAAAGACCAAAGTGTGGCCAGTGGGGGTAGACTTCACACTCCAGGACAGCTTTCTATGCACGGACTGGAGTATGTTTGCTTCTCAGGCCACCTATGGCTCTCATATGAACATAGACAGCTCTGTTCTGGATTACATCAACACTACCATAGACAGTGTTACAACCCAGAAGATCACCATATACTCAAATCAGAAGCCATGGATGAACAAGAAGGTGCATCTACTGCTGAAGGCACGCAACACTGCCTTCAGATCAGGTGATGGACAGGCCTACAGCACTTCCAGGGCTAATCTGAAAAGGGCCATCAAAAAGGCCAAGCACTGCTACAAACTAAAGCTAGAGGAGCACTTTTCGAACTCTGACCCTCGACGCATGTGGCAGGGCATCCAGGCCATCAGCTACTACAAACCTAGCCACTCCACCCCCACAGCCACTAATGTCTTCTTTCTAAATGAGCTTAATGACATTTATGCTCGCTTTGAGAGAGACAATAAAGAAACTGCCACTAAGATCACTTCCTCAACCGACCACTCACCCATCACACTTACCTCCTCTGACGTCTACACCGCACTGAGCCGGATTAACGCGCACAAGGCTGCTGGACCAGACGGTATTCCTGGGCACGTACTGAGGGCATGGACTTTCTGACCAACAGACCTCAGCATGTTAGGTCAGGCCACATCTGCTCCACTACCGTCACACTCAACACTGGTGTACCACAGGGCTGTGTGCTGAGCCCCTTCCTCTACTCCCTCTTCACCCACGACTGCAGGCCTGTGTATGGATCTAACACCATCAAGTTTGCAGACAATACTACGGTGATTGGTCTCATCAGCAACGACAATGAGACTGCCTACAGGGAGGAGATCAAGCACCTGGCCACTTGGTGCACGGACAATAATCTGCTCCTTAACACCACTAAGACCAAGGAGCTCATTGCGGACTTCAGGAAGGGAAGAAGAGGTTCACATGAACCCATTCACATCAACAGGATGGCTGTTGAGCCCATCTCGTCGTTCAAGTTCCTGGGGACCCACATTTCGGAGCATGTATCCTGGAGCACCAACACCTCTAGCCTGGTCAAGAAGGCTCACCAGCGCCTCTTCTTCTTGAGGACACTTAAGAAGAACCAGCTGTCCTCAGCCATCCTGGTGAACTTCTATCGCTGCACAATAGAAAGCATCCTAACCAACTGTGTCACAGTCTGGCACATAGACTGCTCTGTTGCTGAGCGTAAGGCACTGCAGCAGGTTGTGAAAACTGCCCAGCGCATTACATGGACTCCACTTCCAGCCATTGAGGACATCCAGAAGAAACACTGTATGCGTCAAGCACGCAGTATTGTTAAGGATTACTCTCACCCCGCCCACAATCTGTTTTCTCTCCTGCCTTCCGGTAGATGCTTCAGGTGTCCCAGTTCAAGAACCAGCAGATTGAGGAACAGCTTCTTTCCCAGAGCTGTCTCCTTTTTGGACTCTGCCCCCCACTGACACTTTTGCTCCCATCACACACTCCTACACTCTCTCCAATATTCATTGCACTATACTGTACATACCCATTTGTAAATGCACATATCCATTGCACAATGCATTTGTACATTTCTGTTGATATGTCTGTACATGTCTACTCGTAAATTTCTGTTTGTAGAAAATCTGTAAATTTCTAAATATAGTTAATAGCAACCTGTATATTATGCTCACAGTACATCCATCTGTAAATATTACCCATAGTTTCCCCCTTCACATATCCCCTATAAGAGGACTTATACCTTTATCCTTAGACCTAAACTGCATTTCGTTGCCTTGCACTTGTACATGTGTAATGACAATAAAGTTGAATCTAATGAATCTGATGAATCTCTAATGAACAGTTAGTTGAGTGTCTGAATGTGTGTGTGTGTGTTTTCTAGTGTGGATCATGGAGGAGAATCCAGGATTACAGCAGGACTGAAGAAATGTACGTCTACACACACGCACACACAAACACACAGCTGTAGTGACTGTTGTTGTGTTATAAATGTGTCTGTTCTTGTGTTCAGATGCCTGTTTTCTCACACTGGATCCAAACACAGCAAACACTCTATTCATTCTGTCTGAGGAGAACAGAAAGGTGACAAATGTGTCTGAGTATCATCCGTATCCTGATCATCCAGACAGATTTGATTATTGGCCTCAGGTGTTGTGTAGAGAGAGTGTGTGTGGACGCTGTTACTGGGAGATTGAGTGGAGTGAAGGTCTTTTTGTGTATATATCAGTGTCATATAAGAGCATTAGCAGGAAGGGACAGGGTGATGAGTGTTGGTTTGGATATAATGATCATTCCTGGAGTTTGTTCTGCTCTGCCTTAGGCTACTCATTCAGACACAATAAGATAGTGACTGTTCTCCGTGTGAAGCCTATCATCAGTAGAATAGGAGTGTATGATAATATCTATAGAGTAGGAGTGTATGTGGATGTGAGTGCAGGAACTCTGTCCTTCTACAACGTCTCCAGAAACACAATGAAACACATCCACACAGAACAGATCACATTCACTCAGACGCTCTATCCTGGGTTTCTTGTTTATTCTGGATCATCAGTGAAACTGTGTTGATGAATGAGAATAGACTGATGAGAGATTGTACCCATAATACTTTGAGCTGCTGATGAATCAGTGAGATGTTCTGGAGTCTCTTCATGACATTAATACTGCAGCTCAACTTCTGTCACTCAAATAACAGTCAGAATAAATGTGTGTCAGAAATCCTCATATAGACAGTAAGATCAGTGTGTGTGAGTCTAGATTTGTGTTTTTATTGTCGTGTCTCATCACTCATTCGTTTTATTAGTGTTAATGTCAAAATGTCACAATCTTGAAGATCATGTCATTCATTTCTCGTTTATGTGCAGAAATAATAAAACAATAATAAATCAAGTTGAGATCAGATTTTAATTGATGTTTGTATCATGAATATAATCAATTCCTCACAAGACTGAAATGAACTTCTGACATTATAAAATATGACTTTAATCACAGCATTTCATAAAATATATTATTGTAACTACAGTAAAGCTGGATTCAATTATGGGATATCTTTAAATACAAACAAAAGCTGTCAAAACATATTTTAAAATATTTTCAGAGTTTTAAAGTTAACATATTTTAATTACAGTATATTTATAGACAAAAATCCTGTTTTTAAATTATTATTTTTTTTATTATTATTTGTACATTGAATTAATTTAAATAAGTATTATCTTAGACAAAATGCAACATTATTTCAGCTGACATATTTGTATCAACACTTTTTATTTTATTAATTTAAATTATTTTAATTATAAATAAATAATAATAATAGCAACCAAAACATGGTTTTAAATTTAATTAAATTATAACAAAAAAAGATGATTATGATTATAATACTATTGTACTCTTAAATAAACAGTATGTATGCATAAAATAAAATAATGTATTTAATAATATTATTATTAATAATAACATTTATAAATATACATGTTATACCATTTAAAAAATAAAAAAAAAACCCCTGAATATTACAATAATCCTGTTACACAAAGTCAGCATTTTATATGAAAATAAAATAATTATTTTGGGATTATTATAATGTAAATTATAACATATTATAAGAAATAAAAATATCAATAATATAATATATTCATTATATATATTTTATTTAAAATACAAAAAACATTATTGCAATATTCATTTAATAAAAAGACAATAAAATTATTTTTTATTCAGTAAAAGCCAAAATATGAATTAATAAAATTATCAGATGATAATAAAATGTTGTAATTGCAATAATAATATTGTAATATAAATATATTGTAATAATCTTGTAAAATTGAGTAGAAACTTAATAATCACTATTAATAATAATAATTATAATAATAGGATTCAAATAAATGTTTTACCATTTTTTATGGATTTGTTAACATTTAAATAATAAAAAAGCAAAGCTATTATTATTATTATTATTATTATTAATTAATTAATCCTAAGTGTTATAATATTAAAGAAACATATCATTACTATTTTAGATATTATTATTATTATTATTATTATTATTATTATTAAATACTCCCTTTTTAGTTTACAGTACAGTTGGATTATTGCAATTGTAATATATTTCTTTGCTAATTTGTTATAATTAAAATAAAAATTATATATTTTATTATTGTTATTAATATTATTATTATTAAATACTTAAATGTTTTGTTACAGTGCAATATGATTACAGCAATAGTAAGAGTTTTTATTTATTTGTGTAATTGGTATATCTACAATAAAGTAAAAATATTTTTTTTAAATATTAATATAAATTGCAATAACAACAAAACAACAACAATAAGTAGTAGTAGTAATAAATTAAAAATAACCAACATATTTAATATTTTCATATTTGTCATGTGGAGAGGGAGATGAGAGGTGAGGGGATCCATATGTCAGCTTTTATTAATAGGACGAGACAAAGGCATGGTCAGACAGGCAGGGTCAGAATAATAGCAAACAGGTATGTTGGGGCGAGGCACAATAGACGTCCGTGAGGCAGGCGTCGGTCGATCAGCGGCGAACATAATCCATGACGCGAGACAGAAGAGTAATCCTTATAACGAGCAAGAATCCAGAAAGGCAGGTGGCAAGACAGACAAAAACGAGGTAGCCAGGCGAGAATACAAAACTAAGGGAACTTAGGAACTAGGGAACACAGAAACTAGGAAACTTAGGAAACTAGGAAACAGTGCTAGCACTAGGAGAGCGCTAAACGCAACTGATACCATTCTCCACATAACACTCCATAATACTCGGTGCTTACAAGTGAAAGTCCGGGGCTTAAATAGAGCTTCTGATTGGCCACAGGTGTATGGCACAATCAGTGTGGTGGATGATTGAAGATGTAGTCCGGGGTATGGAGCAACAGACTGAGTGTGATGATAGAGTGAGAGCGACATCTGGTGACAATATTATTCATGACAATATTATAGCATTTTAATTGTATTTTTATAATTGTTATAACAATTACAATTAATAATAATATAATAGTAATAATAATAATAATAATAATAAGTACAATTAATTACAACTGTAATGAAGGGTCAGAAGCATGTGGATCCATTTGCAGCTTTTATTAAAACCAAACTCAAAGTCAGACAGGTGGTGGTCAGAGACAGCGTAATTTATTTAATTCTATTACTATTATTATTATTATTACTTCATATTGAGGTTTTAATTTATATTATATTTATATTATTGCAAATACAACATCTTTGTTATTATCATCTTATAATTATAAAATAAAAATCATATTTTGGCTATTGTTAATAAATACTGATTTTTTTTATTAAATACATATTGGAAAAATATTGCAATAATAACAGTTTAAAAAAAATTTAAACAATATATTTATAATATATTATATTATTGATATTTTTGTTAGTATGTCTGTTGCAGTCATAACATATTTCTATATTTCTTATAATTCAAATGATAATAATACCTAAAAATATGGATTTTGTTTTATTATTAAATACTATTGCAGTAATCATGTTGCACTGTAAAATAAAATGTTGGTATATAATAATAACAATAATAATAACCAAAAAAATTATTTTATTGTTTTATTATAACTATAAAGAAATGTTATGATTGCAGTAATCCAATCATACTGTAAAATTAAAAGTATTTAATAAAAGAAAAAAAAAATAATAAACAGTAAAATGAATATTTTGTTAATAATAACACTTCTCTTTTGTTTTCAGGAGATTTATAAACACTTCTCATGATAAATGTGGGAATGGTTGATGTGTTTTGTGTTTTAAATGCACATTATGAGCGACTCAAACTCATGTTCATAATTCATGAAATAAATGTGTTGAGTTTGAAAACGCAGCATGTTTTCATCTGTTTGGTTTGTTAAGATTATTTGTAGTCGGGTGCAGGAGACATTTTCTCCCGACCACTAGGGAACAGTGTTGACAGTGAAACACAGAAACTTCCTCGAGACGCCACAAGAAATTCTCAATGTAAGTGATTGATCTTAATATGTGTCATCTATTTTAAAATGAACAATGTGTTTTTACTGAATGTTTTGATATCCTGGTGATCTTAATGTATCCATTCATGAATCGAGCAGAACATAAATCAATATTATTTTAGATTTAGACAGTTTAGTTTTGTCCATTTTGTGGACACAATCTGGAGACTATTATAGCATATTGTGTCTCGTGTGGTCGTAATGTCCAGTTTTTGGCTGAGGTTCAACGTGGTAAGTTTGCATTAAGTCTGTTAATCATTATGTAATAAACATGTTTTGAACACTGGACTCAAACAAAAATGATATAATGACAATATTATTATAGGAAGAACCTAGAAAGTCTAAAGTTATTCTTATTGGATCATGACGTTTATTCACTAAATGTTAGGCAGGTGTTTTTAACAAATAAAGTTGTGATTTAAATAGTACCATGTTATGTGTTTAAAGTTGTCATGTGTCCAATTAAATTAAGTATTATTTTTGTCTCTCTATAGTCATTTAAAACACATTAATTTTATATTTGATTTTTTCCTGATGGATAGAGTCATCTGTCCAAGTTTCTGAGGATGATCTTCTTCAAAAGTATTTCAGAGATGGACACAGCTACAGTGTCATTCTGGATTTCTTGGCATTGAAGCACAACATTAAAATTAATCTTTGTAATCTCAAAAAAAAAAAAAAAAAAAAAAAAAAGAACAAGCTGTCCTTGTACAAACGAAAAACTAGCATAAAAAATAGCATTATGTCTACTGCACAATGTCTCAGACCCTATGCCAAAAACACAATCTTACAGTGAGGAGACAAGATGTGATGCTCATGATGACAGACCTTGATCCAGCAGGGATTGAACAACACTCAAGAAGAAGATTTGTGAGAAGGGTTTATCACTCTTTGGGGCCAAATCATGTCTGACACGTTGATAGTTATAACAAATTAAAACCATATGGTTTGGCTGTAAGTGGCTGCATCGATGGTTACTCACACAAAGTGATGTGGTTAGTTTGGAGCTAGAAATAACGACCCAGACATTACAGCTCATCATTACCTACAGTGTGTCAGTGAATTTGGAGTCGTACGAAAGCTTCTTCACACTGACTGTGGCTCTGAAAATGAAACACGGCTTCAATCCACTGTTCTCTGAGATCAACAAAAAAAGCAGTTCTTTTAAATGCTGTATTTTGGATCAAATAAATGCAGGTTTAGTGAGAAGAGAATTCTTTAAAAACATTCAAAATCCAAACACTTTTGACTGGTAGTGTATATGAATCACTAATAGAAATAGTTTACTTACCTTGAAATGTTTCAGTGAATTGGCATGTGGATGTTTAATGTCTGAGATTCACTGTTGTAGATTTTCCTTCACTGAAGAACCCAATGTCTAAACATAAGAGAAAACTTATCAAACTTAAAAAAAAAGACAAATTGCTGTAATTAGAGGCTATTTTAATATATGCATAACAATATTCAATAGAAATAAACCATAAAAACACTTTTAGTGTTATTACAATTAGTGCTCACTTTCAAACAACTGACTCTTGCCCTGTTTTGAGCAGCAGGCGTCGCCGTTGTGTCACGAACGATTGGAAGCAGTGAATCATTTTGCGGTTTGTTTAATTGAAACTTTGAAAAGCTTTGTTTCTCCCATCACGTCTTTCTTTTGGGAGAATTGGATTCTTTTCAGACTTTTCTAACAGAGAATTGACCGAATTTGAGCGCATCTCTCTGAGCTGCCGCTGAGCTCACGTTACATACTGGACCGACAAGTTGAATGGTTCAAATCAACATCAATGTCTCATTTAGCAGCGTTGACAACTTTTAAGTTCAGCTTGGAGTGAGATTTTTTCTGTCTATTTATACGTATATACTGTACATATAAGGGGAAAACAATGCAGCTGAATGTCTTTTAGTAGAATAGAATAGTCCTAATAGAACTATAGAGAAACAAAACAATGTGGCGTGAGACAGTCAAGAATCAGTAGTGTAGAGTTCAGTGAATGCATGAACATGTAATGGGCTGTAGGAGTGTTGGATGCGTCAAATAAAACAAAGAGAAACGGAAACCAAACCAAATCAAATCCCACGTGGCCAGTTGTGATGCTGCCTTTTAAAAGGCCAGACAGGAACCGGCAACAGGAGTCCTCGACAAAACCCACCCAAACACAATCAGTTAGGAGGAGCAGCAATTCAACCCAAAGACCACAGACATACACATGGGTCACACAATCATGTCATTCATTTCTCTCTAGTGTTTTTGTGCAGAAATAATAAAACAATAATAAATCAATTGAGATCGAGTTTTAATTGATGTTTGTATCATGAATATAATTGATTCCTCACAAGACTGAAATGAACTTCTGACATTATAAAATATGACTTTAAATCACAGCATTTTATAAAATATATTATTGTAACTACAGTAAAACTGTATTAAATTATGGGATCTCCTTAAATAAAAAGAAGCTGTCAGAATATATTTTAAAATATTTTCAGTTTTTAAGTTAATGTGTTTTTTTATGAAGTTTATTATAATCTTTTTTAATTGGCATTTTGTCAGGAAAATTCCATGTGTTTTAATCACAGTATATTTACAAAAATCTTTTTATTATTTATTATTTTTATTATTTGTATATTGAATTGATTTAAACAAGTATTACCTTAAATATAATCCAAATATTACTTCAGCTGACTCAGCTTTGTATCAACACTTTTTATAATTTAAATTATTTTAATTATAAATAAATAAATAATAGCAACCAAAATATGAAATAAAACATTTAAATTGTAACAAATTTAAAAAAAATAAGATTATGATTATATTAATTAAATAAATAGTATGTATGCATGCATAAAATTATGTATTTAATAATATTAATAATAATAATAACATTTATAAATATTAATTTTATACCAAAAAAAAAAAAAAAAAACACTGCATAAAAAACCTGAATATAACAATAATCCTGTTGCACTAAAAAGAAAATAAAAAGTTAGTATTTTAGAATAAAATAAAATTATTATTTTGGGTATTATTATAATGTAAATTATAACAAATATTGTAAGAAATACAAACAATATATATTATGATTGCAATAATCATAAGAACACAAATATCAATAATATAATATATTCATTACATTTTTTTTTAAATACAAAAACATTATTGCAATATTTATTCAACAAAAAGGCAATAACATTTTTTTTATTCAGCCAAAATATTAATTAATAAAATTATAAGATGATAATAAAATGTTGTAATTGCAATAGTGACATTGTAATATAAATACATTGTAATAATCTTGTAAAATTTAGTAAAACTGAGCAAAAACTCAATAATCCTTATTAGTATTAATAATTATTATTATTATAATAATTATTATTTATGTTAACTTTTAATATAAATACTTTTAAATAAAATTCATATTTTGTTTTATTATAATTATTAATAAATACTGACTTTTTATTGAGGATATATTAAACATTGTAATAATATTATTGCAATAATATTTAATTTTATATGTATTTATTATATTTGTTTGTTTGTTTAATTGTTGGTTGTCATTTAAATAAAATATAGTTCATATTTTATATTATTAATATTTTGTTATTATTATTGTTATTATTATTATTATTACTATTATTATTGAATATTATTAACAACATGTCTTATATTTGTTATAATGTAAATAATAATAATTGCCAAATATGAATATGATTTTTTTAAATTATTCAATACTGCTGCCATTATCATATTGCTCTGTAAAATAAAATGTTAGTATATAATAATAATAATAATAATAATAATTTGTATTTTGTTGCATAAAGAAATGTTATGATTGCAGTAATCCTATCACACTATAAAATAAAAATTGAGAATTTAATAATAACCAAAATAATATGAATTATTTTTATTAAATTAATAACATTTGTTCAGAAGCAGGGGTTATAAGAAAAGCTTTTTCAATCAGACAGTTAATAACAACTTGATAAAGTTCAAAACTGAAATCTGCCATTTTTAAAGACTTTCATACCAATCTGGGAAATCACACACGTCCAAATCCAGCTGTCAGTCACTGATTTCACAAAGCAAACATAGTAAAAGGTGTCAGTGCAGTCACTCAGGACCATGAAACAGTTGAAAATAGTGATGACATGCACTTTCAACAATTAATACAACTAACGGAAACACAAATCACCATATTGTTAATAGACTTCAAGAACCTCTGAACATGTACTATATGAAAGAAATAAAGACAAACTGGTTTGTAATAAGTGAATATGATAATTGTGTTTGTGCACTTGTTTAATCATCCTCTCGTGATTGATTTCATCTAAGACTGTGTTACTGTAAGTCAATGTGTTTCTGTTCACCGCTTCACTTTTTTCTGTTCTTGCTGTTCCTCTTATTCTCAGTGATTGTGTTTGTTAATTGTAGGTGTCATCACTAATGCTCAGTCATCACTTGTAGAGTGAATCCACTTTATTTGACTAAATATAACACTGCTTCAGCATTACTATTAAAACTGAAAACTGAGCAGTGTTCATTTAACACTGGGGATTTTACTGTGTAAACATGTTACCACTAATGTGTTTTACTTTATTAAATCATTTATTATTATTATTATTATTATTATTATTATTATTATTAAATTAATTTGGTAAATAATTAATTAAACATGAATTGTGCAACAAGAGAAACTTCATAGAACGGAACTGAAATTTAAATTAAATGCAGAAATATAAAATACATATTTAATTATTTGTATTATAAGTATATAGATACAGTAGTGTGCAAACATACACCTGTGGACACTCTGGAGTCAAAACTCAGGCCGTCATGTTGATTAGTGAAGGGCTGACATCCACACACCGTCCTGTACATCACGATGCCCAGAGACCAGACTGTTGTTGTCTCGGCCTCATATTCAAAGTCCACAAAGTATTCAGGAGGGCAGGCGTATCCTGTTCATTGAAAAGCAAGAGATACTCAGGTTACAAAAGTCACCAGTAACTTGACCAATTGACACAAATCTGTTCTTCACTAGTATTAAATCACATCTGATTAATTGTAATGGCAACACAAAAAGTCAATGCACCTATAAATACACACTTGTAGCCGCCGCTTTTGATGATTTCACCGCAGATGAAGTCGATCAGTTTGAGCTGATCGTGGTGGTGTTGATCACATATTTGTCCAGACAGTGTTTCGCTCCGAGCACCGCTTGGTACTTCAGTCCTCGTGCCTGAGATTCACTCAGCATTTCTCTGAAGACAAATTTTAACAAATCTTTTTAAAAAGGCTGTAAATACTCAAGGATGAGGATGAACTGATCTTCCTCTAACTGATCAGTTTGCTCCTGAAGAGTTGCTGGTTTGAGGCCGGACGGGCCCGACTGAGGATCAACTGAATTGATGTCGGACATCAGCTGTAGAGGAGCTGCTCTGTTCCCTCAACATCAACATTTTACAGCCAGACATGTATTTCTGAAGAAAGCAGATTATTCTTCCTGCTTTTGGGTTGTTTTCCTAAAGAAGAAAAAAATGTCTAGATACTACATTGATTTTTACCTGCAAGAAATACTACAAAATATCAAATAATAAATGATAATAGATGCAAACACACAAAGGTATGAACACCCATCAGATTTTTCCCCTTCTCTCCCATCAGCTCCTGCAGAAGTCTGTCAATGTGGCGGGTTGTGGACTCCACACCACGGGTCCTCTGGCTTTTTTTTGTAAAGCGCCGGTTTTCCAGGATATCGGTGATGACAGGCACACCTTCCTTCCTTCATTCCTTCCTTCATTCACTGAAGTAATACATCACTAAAGAATTCACACTAAATAAAATTCATTACAAATACTTTCATTCAAATACAAACATTATTATAATAAATACAAATTCTAAATAAATTTATGATATGTTGAATACATTGGACTATTATAATAAACACAGCTCATTGAAAATATTCAAAATACATTATAATGAAAATCATTCAGAATAATTTAATTAATTTTAAAAATTCATTCTAATAGGAATCCATTCATCCTTTAAAGTCTGATTAATTCAGGAATAGGAAAAAAAGATTAAGAAGTAGAAATAGTCACGTGATGCAAGAAAAAAATCTAGTACCCCGGTAGTTTTAAATTCTCTAGTTTTCTAAGTGTAAGTGTGTGATTCTCTGATCTGTATCCAGTGACTGAAGATACATTAAAGGTGTTGAATTCACTGCAGGAAATGACACTCTGTGACATCGATTACACACTGTTACCAATAAATGAGAAACAAAAACCAACCTGCATAATGAACTTATCACTCATTGACATTCACTTGATCTGAATTAGCAACAGACATCTCTCATAAAATCATAAAACTTTCTCTCTTTCTTTTTTATTTCCAACATATTAACTTATTTTACAAAGAAAATCCTGTGAAAATATACCCTTGACATTAACAGACATATTATTGTAGGATAAATATGAAATATTTAACCCGACGGGTTTATGTGCACACACACTCAAAGCGGCTCACAGTCAGTGTGTGAATGTCGAGTTGTCTTTCGCTTCTAACAGGTTCTGCTGTTGCTACACACATACTCGTCTTGGGGACTATTCATGTAAATGTAATCTGTTTTGTCTTAAGTAAACCTGAACAGTTGGGAGAAACACTGATGCGTAAAAATATTTGATCTGTGCGACAGATCTTAAAGCGACAGCAGCGTAAACCTGCAGCCGCTGACCACGTCATAAATATTAATCAAACAACAAAAGAAAAAGAGAAAATCACTCACTGTTCTTGACTGAATCACTTATTAACTGTAATAAGTATCATCTTTAATGTATACAGTGAAGATTTTGCAGTTTTTTATTTTAACATTTATTACTTCATGAAATGTCTGTAGTCTATTTCTGTAGTAGCCTTTATATAGACCTACCTAAAAAAAATTTAAAAACTAAAAATTCTACTTTTAAAAAATGTTATTTCATTTGTATTTTTGATTAATATATTTATTAATACTTTTGCTTGTAAGTAATACTTGGAGTGTTTACTTGCCTTGAGCTCGAGAATGTTTTACTTACATTAGTTGATTCGTTTTTTCTGTATTAAAATTATTATTATTTTTTAAACATGGTGGCAGTTTCTAGCTTCAAAGAAAAATAATTTTTTAACATATTTGCAGCAAGAGTTTTTATGGGTCCAAAACCACCTGGGGTGTGCATGATTTTCTAATAATTCAATGGCCCAACATCAATTATTCCTTATATAATGAAATTCATTGTAATTAATGTCACTATAAATGCATTCAAAAATAAAACAGGTGTGAGTTGACTGTGACTTATGGAAAGTATATGTAGGGTTTTATACACAGTAGGCGCGTTTCAAGATGTGCAAATTTAAATTGCGAATTGAAAATACGCCTAATGGAAACACATCAATTTCGCAAAAACTCCCATATATCGCAAAAAAGTTTTTACGCTCACGGGAGGTGTTTTTTTCAGGCAATTGAAAAAAGGAATATTTCACAAAACTGCAATGGAAATGGCTTTTCCCGCATTTAGAGGTCACATGGCACATGTGAAAAAAAGTCATATGATCATTCTTCAATGTACTATAAACTCCAAGAAACACTTCATAAGTAGCCGTTCTCAAGTATAAGGGGTTTTCCCTGATATTAATGTTCAGACTGTGTATCCTGCACACATCTGCGGCGTGTAAGAGGTGATGTTATGTTTATACCAGCAGCGTCGCACACATTTCTGATGCGGCTCTCCGCGCTGCTTCTGTAAACATACACGCATACGCCTCTTTCGATTACATGAAGCCAAAATCCGTCCAAATCCCACCAAAATCCGTTGCCATGACTTATCGCGAGAGGAACTAATTACGCTTTAGTCGCATAACATCGGTTATTGGAAACGTTGTCATTTCGCAATACTTTTTTATCTACATTTATAAATATCACCAAAGTTTTGCGCAAATCTGTAATGGAAACATGCCTAGTGTGTGCCATTATAAAGGTTTATCCCTCACAGCCTCATTTTCATCCAAGAAAAAAGGACATATGTAATGGGATATGGGTTGAGCACTACAAGTCCCAGCAGCCCCAGCATTATATAAGGAGGTAGTGAAGGTTGTTTGTTCTTTTTTTTCACTTCCGCTTTTAATTTTGGGGACATCGTGGCGGATCGGTGACTGGGTTTGTGTGGTGGGTTGATCACTTTTTTTTTTGGGGGGGTATTTTTGTGGTCTTGCTGTGTGATTGCTGTGAGAACATTCTGCTCCTGTGCCATTTCTGTCTTCTCTTTCTAGGTAACCAGTGGCCATCTATAGTTGGTTTTCTTTTTTGTTATTTTTCTTTCTTTCTTTTGATGTTTATTTTCTTTTCATGTGGGTATTTGCATTAAAGATCTGTGATGTGATGTTTTAATATTTTTGATGTGTCTGAATAAAAATGTACTTGTTAACAAAAGCTACCCACGGCCCCTTTCGCCTGGTTATTATTGACCTCTTCGGGTCATCCTATCACACATATAAACTTAAAACACACACAGCAACATTCAGAGATAAAAGGTGCATTTTCTGCTCTTAAGGTCCCATTCACCAAGATACCTACTCCTTTACCCCCACCCTTGAATTTATACATTTACTACATCAATGAATAAAGTCAAGTCCCGCCCTATAATTTTTCACATTCTAAAACCTGTTTCACTCTGAAATATGTCACATCACATAGATCAGCCATAACTTCCGTTACATGACTAAGTTTGCTAAGCAGAGCAGGACACTAATTATGAGATATTGTGAAATCAAAAATCAAAATGGCAAAATGGCTTTTCTTACATCTCATCTGACATTGTTTTTCTTGTTGTAAAGGTTAAAATCAGGGGTGCCCAAACTCGGTCCTGGTCCTTGGTTTAGCTCCAACTTGCCTCAACACACCTGCCAGGGGGTTTCTAGTATGCCTAGTAAGAGCTTGATCAGCTGGTTCAGGTGTGTCTAATTTGGCCTGGAGCTAAACTCTGTAGGACACTGGCCCTCCAGGACCGAGTTTGGGCACCCCTGGGTTAAAACAATGTTAAGATACTGACAAACAGTAGTGTTTACTTGGACTCGGACTCGACTAGGACTTGGCCCTTTGTGACTCGGACTTGAGTCCGACTCTGCCCATTTTGTACTTGAACTCGATTGGTTAAAGACTCGGACTCGACTTAGGTGGACTCGAACCCAACACTATTTCTTACTATAAATTATTAACTGAACACATATGAGTGATTACAGAGCAACAGCGGAGGAACAAACACTCACCGGAGTTCCTGGGAAAGAAGCATGAAAAGATGTTTTCTTCCTCTGGATTTCACTGGAAAAGAACTCAAAACACTTTTTTTCACTCCCCTTCTAGTCTGTTAACTACCTTAATTTAAAAGGGGTTACAATTTATTAAAATAATTGTCCCTCCACCAAGGGAAAGTTACACTACTTGTTACATTTTAAATAGAGTAACTTGTAATCTGTAACCTATTACATTTCCAAAATAATCTCCCCAACACTGCACATGGGTAAGGTGATATAGTTGTGTCTGTGATCAGTTGTGATTTACAATAAATAAATGACATGGACAAATGGCATAGTTAAGTCTTTCTTTATTTTAGTGAAGGGCAGTGGGTTGAAAACCTGAAAAGCAGCACACGAGGGAATCACCACCCTGATGTGTCGCCCCAACACCACCGGACAACATTCCTCTTATTACAGTGGGTGTATAAAATGATAGTGGGTCTGTAAACAATATAATACATTTGGTTTATTTTTACACATATATTTCACATATTGCTTTGACGATGATTAAATACTGAAATGCAAAACAGTGAAAGAGTGTAAGCTTTGTTTATCTGTGCCACCTCGCTACAGCAGAAGTGTTTTTTTTTTGGACCACAAGTACACCTGTTGCAAAATTATTATATGTTTATGGGTGAAAATGCTATGCTTGTTTCAGGTTGGACTTCCAACACATCTCCCATCTGCGGTGCCACATGTTTGTCCTTTTTTATTTCATAGTCCCAGCAGTGGCTAATGGATCAAATGGATTGGGCAGAGGACCTGCACCACTATCCACTGTGTCTCCATTCAGCTCTGGGGATTCAGGAGGAGAGAAGTTCAACACCTCTTTCTCCCCTCCCCCCCCTTTTTTGTTTTTTCTTAAGGAAATTTTAAAATTATTTTTAAAAATGTACACTGGTTCAAAATAAATTATATAAAAAATTTTATTTATTAGCTTTTAAATATAAAAAGTTATTGTTACAACATTTTATCATTTTTCATTTTTTCCTTATCCCTTCCTAGCTTTAAGATAAACTTAAGTTCATCTGAGTGTACTCAACTCAAATTTGTGACACCAAGAATATGAACTAAAATGTACTTTTAACATACTAAAAATAATAATAATAATTATTATTATTATTTAGTTACCACTTGAAGTACATTTGAACTCATCTTTCATGAGTGGCAACTAAATACACTTTTAAGTACAGAGAAAGTATGATAAAAGCACATTTTAGCTCACATTCCTGGTGTCCCAAAATAGCACAGTTGAGTACACTTAGATGATCTTAAGTCTATCTTAAGAAGTTCTAAGGAATCATATTTATTTATCACATTTTAAGTGCATTAGGAAAGAGCACTTTTTTCACCTGGGATGACAAATACTGATGATTAAACAATACGAACATAAGGCGATTAAAGCACCCATCTAGCACAAACCAGCTCTGATCTCTGACCTCACTGTGATTGAAAACTTCTGCTATCAGTGATCTCCTCATGTGCATCATCTTCCTTAAGTTTGATCCTCAGCCTGCATCCAAAATGCCTACAGGTTTATGAACATTAATTTGGACGACTATGCAAATATATTGAAATTTCACGCAAAAATACTAGGGATCAAAGCCCCAAGAGCGTGAATAGTTTGAATCAATAGCGGACTTGTACATGACTCACGCCATACATTAGGCACGCGCAAGTTCGTTACAGCTCTGATCGTCTTTACCTTTACATTAGCCCCGCGGTTTGCTTCATGCAGCCGAGAGATGTTGTTTACATGAAGTGGCTGGAAGTTGAGATTCGTCGTTCAGTCTGTATTTTAACAGTGTGATGAGACTTGCTGCACAGAGTCTGAAGCAATCAATCACAGAACACGAGAGAGGCCGTTCTTTGATCATTTTAATTTAACACATTAATAATGAAATCAATCATTTTATTTGTGTCCGAAAAACCATTGTCAGCTAAGTTACCCACTCGAAAAATCCCCTCAAAAAGGAACGATTTGTCCCATTCTGGCATAATTTGCACAGTATGATGATATTTCCTCTAGAAGCACATGAATGAAACACAACAATGATGTTCTCTCTCTTTCCCATAATATTGGTTAAACTATCAAACCTGTGTCAAGAGTGGATTAACTGACTGTCAACAGTGTTACACTAGTATTATTGCTGCAAATTTTAACAAGACAAATTAACCACAACTTACGTAGACTTCCTACTCGCTGGTGCTTCAATTTTCGTTTGGTGTGCACTGTGGCAGTGTATCGGTGCATAATGTAAATCAGTGTCTGTAAATGCTGGAATACACTACAAAATCTAAACAGAGTGTGAAACACCAGGCATTATACACTTGCTGACTTTTAAGTATTACAGAGGAAAAACTGGGCATCATACACTAAACGACAGAAGATCTTTCAGATCACAAAAAAACAGGGCTTAAAAACAAAAAACAAACAAACAAACAAACAAACAAACAAAAAAACGGTTCACTTCGATCAGAATCACAGAATCTGTATATTCATGTCCCAGATAGCACATGTATGTCTGCAAGATGTCTGTTAAAGATCACTTGATCTGGAAAGCATCTGCTGTGTACAAACATCTGACAGGCGTCATAAACTGCAAGCTCTTATTTCAGTGTTTTTTGGTTTTTTTTTGTCGATATTTCAGCTAACAGTTTTCTTTGTACATTCAGTTTAACAACATTAAGTTGCAGAAACTCAGGACACTGTTCCAAATTCTGCTGTTCCACAGAGCGCCACTCCATCAAAATCACATTATATTAGTCCCAAATAATTGTGTCATGGAACAGAAGGAGACAACGAGGTAGCTATCAGGTAAGTGAAGGTTTCTTTATTCAACAGGTTAACTGGAAGCACTCCAGCTGATTATGCATCAGCTGGAGTGTTTTTTAATAATCCACAGGAGTCTCTTCATTCATACACAAACTACTCAAATGTGTAATAATGTACATATACGGAGAGTTGATCGTGTTCTAACTGCTATTTATAAGATCATAAGGTTTGCCTTTTACACTCCGTGATTTCATTTATAAAAGTTTGATGCAAAGTTAACTATGCGTAAGATATTAAAATATGCTGTGAAAATGTTGACGGAACAAACTGATGTATGAGAAACGGATATTAATAAATGAATTTCAGTTAAAAAAATAAATACTTAAATGTAATACAAACATTTTTGATAAATAAGTAATTTGTACATTTATATAATTGGTAAGGGAAAGATGACATTGTGTGTGCACATCATGAGTTTAACTTTCATTTTGTAAACAGCAGTGAGTAACTTGTTAGTGTATTTCATTCATTCACCGACACAAACATACGTCAATTTCAAATTCCACTGGCTCAGTTTTCACATATAGTATAGTAATAATAGCAGTGTAGATCTTATTTGCATTTTAAGTGATATTATAAATCCTGTAAACATATATAGAAGGTAATATTTAGATTTCTCCAACTCTCCACACGGGCGTTTAACAAAACCGCAAGCATCTACACACACACACACACACACACACACACTAGACCGGAAATATAAGATGCCAGAGATGCAACTAGATGAGCTGCGAGTTTCTTGCCTATAATTTAAATGTTCGTTAGTGTTTTGGTGTTCAGAGTGTTAGTACATGACCTGAAAGTAAGTTTCCTTCTTTTTCTCTATATTTTCAACCATGTTTTAAGTGTATTATTTGACTTTGTATGTTTGTATGGGCGAGCACAGACATGTAATGATATATGTGTAATCTCTTGAGAGGATGTTAAATTACGATGCGCTAAATTATGCTTGATTATGCAAATACGAAGTTACATATTACGGTTTACAATGTAACTGGTAATCTGTCAATTTTGATGCTGCATACAGATTAACCAGTATTATTGCCCTTTAATTATGTTATTTGTTAAATGACCTTGTCTGTTAAAATAGTAATATACTAAGTCATTTTGTGTGACTAGACCAATAGTTACATATTCTTAAATTGCCCATCCTCTGCATATTTAGAGCTTTAACTGTTATTTAGAAATGATACTGAATGTTAGTATTCTTGACTAGGAAGTGACTGACTCATTCGTGAATATGTGCTTATTTATTTTATGCTAATGTTATGTTTTGTTATTTTAGGCTAACATTCAATACATTTTGGTAAGAAAAGCTCCAGTCTCCTCATTCTTGGTGTCCTGACCGATACCTCAGCAGTGTTTACTGATATATAGTTAGAGCCAGAGTCTAGCAGTGTCATTTCCTCTCCAACATCTGGGACTGACACTTGACTTCCAACACTGAAAGTGTATTCACAAACTTGTAAAGCAACTTGTAAGTCAGTTCAGCAGCCTTTCCTGAGAATGAAACTTTCATTTTAACTGACTGAATAACAAAGTGGATGAGCGTTTAGATTTTCTTTCTTCTTGTTTTCACGTCTCTTTCTCTTCCTCTTTTCAGAGCTGTTGTTCAACACGACAGTTCAGAGGAAGAAAAAGACAGAAGTACAAACACTGAGGTGAGAGCTTCATCTTTCTCCAGTTGTTTTTTTAGGTATGTGTGTTGTCTTATGACGTGTCATTGGTCACTTTGTTCTTCTGAGACTAATGCTGTGCTGAAGTCATATTGATGATTTCATTTAAATCTCTTTATATTATGATCAAACAGATGATCAAGTGTGTTTTTGTCTGTAAATCACAGAAAGCTGCATATTCTGATATTGTTTTTATTTGCTTTTATTAGTGTGTCTGTGATTTTCAAACAGTCTTTCTTATCATGCGCTCTTTACTCTTTGAGAGAGAAACTATCACTCAACAGCTTTGTGTCATCTGCAGACAGTTTTGATCTAATACTGTGTCTTTATGATGAACTCAGACTCATTCAATAAAAATCAAGAGCAGCATTTCTACTTCATTAACATGGTTTTACTTGATTTTACTGTTAGTGTTAAACATAATGGAGTTACAGAAATTCAAATAACTCAGAAATTTAGGAAACTTACTTTGTAAAACATAAAGTGTTTACAAAAATAGTTTGTTCACTTTTGAATGTTGATCTGTGAGATTGGAAAGTATAATTGCTTTGTATTATAATAATGATTTAAAATGCTAAAAACTGAATGTGGACATAAAGCGGACATCAGAAACATAAAGCAGATGTAAATAGAGTTTCAGCACAGAGTCAAACTGGTCTCAATTGTTTTCCTGAAAAGGTCCTGGTTTAACTGTTTCTGAAAACAAACTTATTTCTGCAGTGGTTTCAGAGTCACCAGTTAATTATTACAGCAGATAATTTCTCTTCCCCTACAAATAAATAGAAATGTCAAAAGCAGTAATAAAATATTCATGGATCATTTGACTGCTAGAAATGATCTCAAACACAGGAACACAAAGCAGAGCTTATGGTTATCCTGAGTCCAGTGTTGTCACCATACTGGACCTTCTGAATTCAGTACTATAACTTAAAAATACATATTCAGTACCATTTCCAATACCATGGGGGGAAAATCCCTACAGTATTAAATGCATAAAATCCAAACTCCAAACAAGAGGTTTTTGTACATATTTATGTTGTTTGTACAAGTTAAATGTTTGTAAAGATCAGTCTGGTGCGCTTTTCAGTGTCTCAGTCCACACTACATTCACTGTGGTTAGTTATTTTAATGGGAATTAATTATACATTTTGACAGAATCACTGTTTTATAGCTGATCACTGAATCTACCAGCAATTCATTGAACGGGTTGTACAACATCAGCTCTGCCATTGATATTAATATCCAAAGTATATTAAAACACTATTTATTAGCATGGTAACAAGATTGGCAGTTTAAGACATGAACTTGTAAACACAAAAACACACAATACTTCTACTTTCTTTTTTTTTTTTTTTTTTTTTTATTAGAATATGCAAGATGTACATAAATTGGGATCTCAAACAGGGATAAATAAACCAACAAAACAAACAAACAAACAGACAGGCAATACAAAATCAATGGTTCAGGAACTGTCAGATGTGTGCATTTGTGTGTGTGTGTGTGTGTGTGTGTGTGTGTTTGCATATAAAGATAACTGGGTGGATATGTCACAGTACATGAAGCACACAGAAACAATAGATGACAATATAGTAATGATAATAAGATAACCGGAGGATAAATCAGAACAGTAGTAATAGTAATGATAACAAAATTATTAGTAATAATATTAATGATAGTAATGAGGAGGTGAGGGGGTTTTTGGGAATCAGGAAGAGGACTAACAATAATAATAATAATAATAATAATAAAAAAAAAAAAAAATAATAATAATAATAATAATCATTATTATTAGAAGAGAGGGAAAGAGCAGGAAGAAGAAGAAAGAGAAAAAAAAAGAGAGAGAAAGAGAAAAAAGAAAGAGGAACAAACAGTAGAAAAAGATGTATAAGAAGATGAAGGGAAGGGAAAAGAAATAGAGACAAGACGCAGAGGAAAGTAATAATAATAATAACAATAACAATAACAATAATAATAATAATAATAATAAAGTACAAACAAAAACAAAATAACAATATTAATATTAATAATCATCATCATCAAAATAACAATAATAATAATAACAACAATAATAATAATTATCATCACTATTACCATTATCACCATAGTGATAATAAGACTGAAAGAGGTAAAACAACACCAATAATTATGTGAGTATATGAGGAGGAGGTGGAAGTTATATAATCAGCCTTGAAATGCAGTGTGTGTCAGTTGCTTTGTGATGCATTAAAAAGGTATGACGTTCGGCACGGATCAGTCCAGTGTAATGCCCAGGCTGCCATGCCCACGTCTCCCTTACCCTGTGAATGAAGCCTTTTTTTTTTTTCCTTCGTTACTTCCCACCTCTCTCCTTTTTTTTTTTTTTTTTCTCCTTTTCCTTTTTTTTCCCTTTCCTTTTTCTTTTTTTCCTCTTTCAATCTGTTTATTTATTTATTTATTTATTTATATATTTATTTGATTTTATTTTTTTTTCTTTCTCTCCTCCCCTTTTCTCCTTCTCTTTCCTCCTCCTCCCTTCATCCAATCCGTTTTTTTCCTTCTTTTTTCTTTTTCTCTTTCTTTTTTTTTATTTAAAAAAGGACATAAATTGAGAGAAACAGCAAAAAATAGAATGGATAAAATAAATAGAACAAGAGAAATAAAGCGGTACGTAAAGATTTTTTTCTTTCTTTTCTCCCCCCTCCCCCTCCTCCCCCCTTTTTGGATATTTAATTTGATGAAGTACTAGACACAGTTTCTAACTCTTCCTATTACATTTATATCGCGTCATTTTTATTTTATAGAACATTAAAAACAGCCTGGCGTCGTCAAACATTTCGACGCAATGAAATGAAACATACTTCATAACGTTTCACTTGATTACACGTAGTCAGGAATTATAGTTTGGAAAAAATCTAACTACTATAATGTGTACAAGTTATATCACAGTAACACAACAACTAAGGTAAGTAGGCTAATAAAAGAAAGACTTACTCTTTCGGTTGATCTCCCCGTGCGTCGCATCGCGCTCTTCCTCTGAGGGAAATATAAATCTTTCTCCTCACAGCGCTTCTTCTTCCAGTAACAAGATGAAGTAGCCGAGATGAACACTGAAGTGAATCTCCCGCTTTGTTTCCGTTGATGTGGGCGGTTCGCCGCGCGCGCCTCCACGTGGCTGATTATAATAACAAACCGAAAGCAGCTCGTGGGCGTGATCAAATTAAAAATAATTAGGTCTGACGAGAAAGTCTGGACATGGGGTTGGTTTCATACAGATTACTTTAACACATGATATTTGTTTTCGATAAGACTTACTTCACTTAAAAGTAGACATATCAGGCTTTCTACAGATATCTCTCCCATGTCTCTGTGTGGAGTATTCGCTGAGTTTTAGTTCATTTTAGTGACGCATTTCGTAATGACGATCACAGATAACAACGCAGCAGACTGCATACCCTGTTTGTTTGCTTTATTTCACAAAACCAGAGAGTCTTGTTGTTACTATGAGTGTACACAAATAAAAGTGAATTCCTTACAGATTCCATTGATGTATGTATCTTATCTGTACGATCAGAAATGACGGAGCGTTTTTCGACCCCAGAGGGTTAATGGAAGAATAGCCGATTTATTCCAGTTAATTGAATATTCAGAAATATTAGAAAAGGTATTCATGAGTTGTATTGTTTCTTGTAATGATTTTTGGGGGTTTTGTAAGTATAATAATATATCATCAGCATAGAGACTTATTTTATGGTGTATGTTTAATGTTTGAATTCCTTTGATGTAGTTGTTTTGACGGATAGCTGCTGCAAGTGGTTTGATGAATATGGTGAATAGAGATGGAGAGAGTGGGCATCCTTGTCTAGTTCCCCGGTGTAGAGTGAAGCTGCGTGATGTTAGTCCGTTAGTAATGACAGTGGCTGAGGGTGATGTGTAGAGAATTTTAATCCAGTTAATGAATGACTCCCCAAAACCAAACCTCTCTAATGTGGAAAACAGGAATTTCCAGTTTACTTTGTCAAATGCTTTTTCCGCATCAAGGGTGACTATGATAGATTTGTTTTTGTTTATTGATGAGTGGTGAATTAGGTTTATGAGTCTGCATGTGTTGTTTGATGCTTGTCTACCTTTAATGAAACCGGTTTGATCGGGATGGATTATAGTTGGCATGATTTTTTCTATTCTATGGGAGAGAGCTTTAGCAATTATTTTAGTGTCTACATTAATTAGTGAGATTGGGCGATAGCTTGACGGTAATGTTGGATCTTTATTGGGTTTGAGGAGGAGTGCAATTGTGGCTGTGTTCATGGTGTCTGGGAGTTTTGATTTTTGTTTTGATTCGCATATCAGCCGGATGAAAAGTGGTGATAAAATAGACCAAAAGTGTTTGTAGAACTCAGCAGGGAAACCATCAGGACCTGGTGATTTATTGTTGGGCATGAGTTTAAGAGCATTAGAAAGTTCTTGTTCTGATAAAGGTAATTCTAGAGTATCTATTTGCTGTTTGTTAAGTTGAGGTAAGTTGATATTGCCAAGAAAAAGATTTATGTCATCCTGGGATGGGTTCTTTTCAGGGGAATATAGTTTACTGTAAAATTTGTGAAAAATTTGATTTATTTCTTCTGGTGAATTGGTGGGTGTCCCTGCTGAGTCCTTAATGACCGATATAGTTGTTTTTTCTTTATTGTGTTTGATTTGATTAGCCAGGTATTTACCAGATTTATTACTATGATGGAAGTGCTCTTGTCGTAGTCTGTGAATAAGGAATTGAGTATGCTTATTAATTAGTTTGTTTAATTGTGATTTATATTTTCTTAGCATATCCTGTGTTTCTTCTGTTGGGTTATTTATGTTGATGTATTCTAGTTCTTTAATTTTCTGTTCTAATTCATCTTGTTGTTCTTTCTCTTTTTTTTTTTTTTGTAAGTGGAATATGAAATTATTTTGCCTCTTAATACAGCCTTTCCTGCTTCCCACAGAAGAGATGGGGATGCCTCCGGGAGTCATTCATCTCTAGAAAGCAAGCCCACTCTCTTTTAAAGTAGCTGTTAAAATCGTGATCTTGAAGAAGAGAAGTATTAAATCGCCATCTAGAAATGGGTTTATGCGTAATGGTTATATTCAATTTTAATGTTAATGGAGCATGATCACTAATGATTATTGGATGGATCTTTGATTCGGAAATATTGGATATAATAGAATTACTGGTGAGAAAAAAGTCAATGCGAGAATACGAATGATGAACTGTTGAAAAAAATGAGAATGCTTTAATGTCCGGATGCTGGAGTCGCCAACTATCGCCAAGACCAAGATCACACATGAACTGTTTTATGGTTTCTGCGGATTTCCAAATGCGTTTATTGTCAATGTTGTTACGTCTATCTGTAGTTGGATCTAAAACTGTGTTGAAATCACCTGCTATTATGATTGGACAATTAGAAATATTTGAAATGGAAGAAAAAAAATTCTGAAAAAAAGATGGGTCATCTGTATTTGGGCCGTATAAGTTTCCTATTGTGAATGAGTTATTGTTAATTGAAATGTTAATTATGATAAAACGTCCCTCTGGGTCTGTAATTGTGGTGTTATGAACAAATGATATTTTTTTATTTATTAGAATACATACTCCTCTCTGTTTTGTGTTGTAGTGGGCAGAATATAAATGATACTGTGATGATTTGATTTTGTTTTGATCAGATTCTGATAAATGTGTTTCTTGGAGAAGACATATGTCTGCTTGTAATTTGTTTAAATGATTAAAAACTTTGATCCTCTTTGTCTGGGAGCCAAGGCCACGGACATTCCAGGATAAAAAAGTGATTGGTGACATTTCTCAGAAAAATACAAAATGAAGAAGTAAGTGATATGTATGCATATTAATATATGGACTTGTTAGTACTGCATATGTATATATGAGTGTATGTATTTGAGAAGGTGTGGTAGTGTGCCTGTGTGTGTGTGTATGACAACGCAATGTTATTGTTATACTGATAAACGTACAATTTAGACATGGAGTTAACAAAACGTACATAAAAGAACAATGACCAAACAAAAAAAAACTTAAAGACCAACATAATGTTTAAATAGGGGGGAGGATGAGACCTAAGTGCAATTGCAAAAACATAAATCAGTTATATGAGGGAGAGAAGCAGAAAGATAATGTGGAGTAATATGTTCAGAAAAGCCAGGGGGTAATGTCCTTGTCACGATATAATTGTCCATCTATGTATAATTTGTCCACTGTTATGATTGCACGTTTTCCTTCATTCATTTTCTGTTTTCGGATTGTGAAGAGTTGTTTTCGACATTCGAGGATGACCTTTGGATATTGTTCGTTGAGACCGTAAACTGTACCTTTAAGTTGTCTGCCTTGTTTTTGAACCAGTTCTTTGTGTTTGTAATGTTCAAATTTTGCGATGATAGGTCGCGGTCGGTTATTGTTTTGTTGAGAACGGATGCGATGGACACGGTGAAAGGTGATGCTTTGTACAGTTTCAGCTGGTAGTTTGAGTTGTTTTGTCATAAAGTCCTTGATTAATTTTTCGGGGTCGTCTGGAGTTTGATCCGGGATGCCTGTGAAGACTAGATTGTCTCTCATACTGCATGCTTGTAAGTCCAGAATGTTCTCTTTCATTAATTTGTTTTCTTTGACAACGGAAGTGAGCTGAGCGGAAAGTGTGTGAACTGAGTCCTTTAAATAGTTATTTTCTTTAGTGAGAGTGTCTATCTGTTCTTGGCTGAATTCTAAACTATGACGTATTTCTTGGAATTCCTTGTGAATGACTTCTATTAATGCGATTCTTGTGTCGAGTCCGGAAAGTTTGTTTTCAATTGAGCGTAATATATCGCTTACCTCGGTACAGCAAGATGTTGAGGATGGTGTTGAATTTAAACTTGAAGGTGAATCAGAACAGGGTCTCTTGGAGATTGAAGTGGGATTACCTTTGTGATTTGGCGTGTTCATGTTGCAACAGAGTGTGTTGTAGTGAGCGTCGATGTATTCTTCGAGTTGATCCAGGGTGAAGAGGAAATAGTCCAGTTGTATTGTTGTATTTGTTTTAGTCCAATTTTCGATGCGTGGAAGAAGAGAAAACGGTAGAAAAAAGAAAAACACTGTTTTTTTTTTTGTTTTTTTTTCTGTTTCTAGCAGACGGACGCCGCCATTTTACGTCTTGCACTGGGTCTCGCGGGTTCTCGCGTTACTGAGCCATCTCGCCGCGTTACTGAGTCATACTTCTACTTTCAATATAAATAAGATTTAAGAGAAATCTAAGAACTAAAGTGAGAAAGTGAGAGTAGAATGAGTTAAAGAGAGAGAAAATGTGAATTCCTAAGTTCATAGCGATATATGCAATTGCTTAGAACAAACATCAGTCATTTAATTCACCCTCACATTGAGTTCCTTAATGAGGTTATTAAACTTTATATTAAATGCACAAGTTCAGCTAGAATCTGAAAGGTTTACTTGTGTTGTCTGTGTTTATTGAGATTTCATTTTGTGTGGTGTCATCTGCTGAACGGAGGCTTCCTAGGTTGTTGACTCGCTGGAGGTCTAGTAGTCGTCCGGAGTGACGTCTTTGGTGTTAACTTATGTGTGTGGAGTTGTGGGCTGGTTGAAGTTCTGAGGTGGACACAGTCGAGGTCGGACTCGGAGGCTTTGCATCAAAACTTAAATGAGAACGCAAAACTCTCAATGGAAAGAAAAACAACCTATAGAAAAAAAGAAGAAAAGTGTGATGAGATCAGATGGGTTTTCTGCTCATAATGTTAGAGGAGCAGCAGGCCAGGAAGCCCAACAAGCAAAAAGCAGGGCAAAAATTTGTTGGTGTCCTGAATTTTTAAACTGGACTGTTGGACACATCCCAAATGGTCTTGACCAATTAGACATTGTCTTTGCTCGTGGTGTTGCCATGTTTCTCCTCCCAGTACATACTTTTCTAGTCACATGGTCTGAATTTTCCCACTCTTGCGAAGTATAATGTAATCATGATTTCTATAACAAGATTATAATACATCTTACAAAGAATTGATTGATAGAAATGTTTTAAGGAGAGATTTTCAAACACACACTAAACATGAGTATAAACCTATAAACTATTCAATAATCATTGAAAATGACATTGACAGTGAGTGATTAAAATATAAGGGTTACTTACATGACATGGACAGATAATCATTTATAAGTTCTTTTAGCATCATTTTGGTGCATCTACATATGTAAAATACAGTTTCTGTCATTCTGTGAATGTGAGGACGTGTTCTGTGAGGAACAAAAGGTCAAAATGTCTCTGACTTAGGTGGGGGAAGTCAATCCGAGGAAGTATTTAATTAGTAGTTATCCTCATAGCTTATTTGTGATTGTCATGATGTGTTGTCTCTTTGATCATTAATGGTGGTTCCCTATCTGTCTAGGGGTCGCCCTTGAGAGCCCAAACACCTCTGACAGTTTTGAGAAAGCTCGTCTCAGTATGGGCTGGATCTTTTGTTCGGGGCTCCTGCTGAGGAAAAGGCCGGGTCTGTAGCATCGGAGGGAGAGCCGTCAGAGGCTGACGTCACGGCTGAACTTACCGCTTCGGCGGGAGAGTCTCAGTCTGTGGCGGATGCCGAAATGGCTGCCGCACTAAAACGGGCAGCCAAGGAGATTGGGGTTGTGTGGGTTCCCCCGCCCAGCCCTGAGCCTTCAAGGCTGGATGACTGGTTCCTGGGCAGTGGACGTGACTCGAGGCCACGTTCCTCCCCGGTCCCGTTTTTTCCGGAAGTGCATGAGGAGTTGGAAAGCCCGTGGAAAGCCCCTCTGTCGGCTCGTTCACGGCACGTTATCTCCCCGTCCCTCACCACCCTCGATGGCGGTCCAGCGAGGGGGTATACGGAGGTCCCCCAGGTGGAGAGAGCGATTGCGATGCACTTGTGCCCGCAAAACGCCGCCTCCTGGAGGGGCCGCCCGAGACTCCCGTCCAGGGCTTGTAAGTTTTCGTCTACGCTTGTAGCGAAGGTTTATGCGGGCTCTGGGCAAGCTGCGTCCGCCTTACACGCTATGGCGATTTTGCAGGTCTATCAGGCTAAGGTTCTCAAAGACCTGCACGAGGGTGTCCCTGACCCAGAGCTGTTACACGAGCTGCGCTCTGCGACCGACTACGCTCTGCGAGCCACGAAGGTTACAGCGCAGGCTCTGGGGAGGGCGATGTCCACCATGGTGGTCCAGGAGCGCCACCTATGGCTAAACCTGGCCGAGATGCGAGACGCTGAGAAAGCACGCTTTCTTGACGCTCCCATTTCCCAGGCTGGTCTCTTCGGCGAGACCGTGGAAGAATTTGCCCAGCAGTTCTCCACGGTGAAACAACAGACGGAGGCCATTAAACACATCCTGCCTCGGCGTGCAGAGAGCGCGGGCCCAGCTCAGCCGACGCAGCAACCTCCGTCTACCCCCCGCCGAGGAAGACCCCCTACGAGGGTGACTCAGGCCCCACAACCTGCCGGTCCTGCAGCCAGACCCGCCCAACGGTCCAGCACTCGTAGGAAGGTGGCACCGCCAGCCCGTCCTCAGGCCACTAAGAACCCACGTCAGGCTTTGAAGCGTTCCTGAGACGGGCAGCCCAGGGAAGGAGGATCATCTGACCTGTCCGGATCCGCTCTCGACGAGGGGACGAGCGCTGGATTCGGCTTCTATCCGGCTGTCTGCCACAAGGCAGACGGCTACCACATGGTCAATAAAAGAGCAATTTCCTTCTTCTCTGGGCGCAACATACAGCACCTCCGACCCTCTACTCGACGGTCGGATGATGTTTCCATCATCAGAGACATACGGTCGCACAACACCTGTACCCCCGTTTGCTCTGAAACAACGAGCTCGTTCAGACGATCTCCCCTCTCGGGCAGATCATCTGCACAGCTCTCACGAATTGGTCTCCCTGGGCAGAGCAGCCAGTGTGATTCGGGGCTTCTCACCTCCGGCCACACGCTGTTTTCCCAGCGAAGGTATCCTCACCCATGGTACACCGAATGTAATTCCTCTGAGACCCTTAGCGGAGAATTTTCGGATTGGTTAAATCTCCCCAATCCTTCCCGCTGGCTCCTCAGGACCATTCGGCTCGGCTACGCCATCCAGTTTGCACGGCGTCCACCCAAGTTCCGTGGTGTTCTCACTACATCAGTTCAGGGCCCCAACACCATGGTTCTTCGGGCGGAAATCGCAATCCTTCTGGCGAAGGGTGCGATAGAAACTGTCCCCTCAGCCGAGATGAAGAAAGGGTTCTACAGCCCCTACTTCATTGTACCCAAGAAAGGTGGCGGTCTCAGACCAATCTTGGATCTGAGGGTCTTGAATCGGGCCCTGCTCAAGCTCCCGTTCAGGATGTTAACCCTCAAGCACATTCTCACGTGTGTCAGAGTTCAAGATTGGTTTGTGGCCATAGACCTGAAGGACGCGTACTTTCATGTCTCAATCCTCCCAAGACACAGACCGTTTTTGCGGTTCGCCTTCGAAGGACGGGCATATCAGTACAAGGTTCTCCCCTTCGGCCTCTCCCTGTCGCCCCGGGTCTTTACGAAGATAGCGGAGGCCGCCCTTTCCCCCCTCAGGGAAATGGGCATACGCATTCTCAATTATCTCGACGACTAGCTAATACTAGCTCACTCGTGGGATCTGGTTTGCGCACACAGGGACATGGTTCTCAACCATCTGGCTCAGTTGGGGCTTCGGGTCAACTGGGAAAAGAGCAAACTCCCCCCGGCACAGAGGATCTCTTTTCTCGGTGTAGAGCTGGATTCGGTCAGTATGTCTGCGCGTCTCTCCCCTGAGCGTGCACAGTCAGTTCTGAGGTGTGGGGCAACACTCAGATGCGGGTCAGCGGTCCCCCTAAAACAGGTTCAGAGGCTCCTAGGGCACATGGCATCCTCAGCCGGGGTCACGCCACTGGGTTTGATGCACATGAGACCGCTGCAGCACTGGCTTCATACTCGAGTCCCCAGGTGGGCGTGGCGTCGAGGCACATTTCGAGTGAACATCACACCATCGTGTCGCCAGACACTCAGCCCTTGGACAGACATTATGTTCCTACGGTCAGGAGTTCCCCTGGAACAGGTGTCCAGACGCATCGTTGTCACCACAGATGCTTCCAAGACAAGCTGGGGTGCCACCTGCAACGGGCAGGCAGCTTCCGGGGTCTGGACAGGCCCCCGACTGTTTTGGCACATAAATTGTCTGGAGTTGTTGGCAGTGCTCCTGGCCCTGAGGAGGTTCCAACCTATGATTCGGGGCAAGCACGTGTTGGTCAGGTCCGACAACACTGCGACTGTGGCCTACATCAACCACCAGGGCGTTTACGCTCCTTTCGCATGTCACAACTAGCCCGACACCTGCTGCTCTGGAGTCAACACAGACTCAAGTCTCTACGAGCCACTCACATTCCAGGCGAAGCCAATCGTATGGCCGGTTCCCTGTCGCGACAGGTTTCGCTCGGAGGCGAGTGGAGACTCCACCCCCAGTCGGTCCAACTGATTTGGGATCGATTCGGCCAGGCACAGGTAGACCTCTTTGCCTCACCAGAATCCACCCACTGCCAGCTGTGGTACGGTCTAACCGAGGCCCCCCTCGGTATAGACGCACTGGCACACAGTTGGCCGAGGGGCCGACTCAAGTATGCTTTTCCCCCAGTGAGCCTCATCGCACAAACCTTGTGCAAAGTCAGGGAGGACAAGGAACAGATTCTCTTGGTGGCCCCCTTCTGGCCCAACAGAACCTGGTTCTCGGACCTGGTGCTCCTGGCATCAGCCCCTCCCTGGCGCATTCCTCTGAGAAAGGACCTCCTTTCTCAGGGGAAGGGCACAATTTGGCACCCGCGCCCCGATCTTTGGAACCTCCACCTTTGGTCCCTGGACGCGACCAGGAGGACTTCAGAGACCTTTCACCTTCAGTGGTAAACACACTTCTACAGACAAGAGCCTCCTCCACCAGACGGCTGTATGACCTAAAATGGCGCATTTTTGTGAACTGGTGTTCTTCTCATGGGAAGGACCCACGGAGTTGTGGCATCGAATCAGTGTTATCCTTCCTTCAAGAAGGCCTGGACAGGCACCTGTCTGCCTTAACACTCAAGGTTCATGTCGCAGCTATATCGGCTAACCATGACTTGGTGGGGGGCAGATCGGTGGGGAAACACGATTTGATAATCAGGTTTCTTAGAGGAGCCCGGAGGCTGAACCCTCCTCGGTCGCATCTCATCCCCTCTTGGGATCTTGCTGTGGTTCTCCAAGGTCTACAACAAGATCCATTCAAACCCCTTCAGTCAGTCGAACTCGATGCTCTCTCCTTCAAGACGGCTCTTTTGACTGCGCTCACAAAGAGTGGGAGACCTCCAAGCCCTCTCCGTGAACAGTTCGTGCCTGGAATTCGGACCAGCATATTCTCACGTTGTCTTGAGACCCCGGCCTGGATATGTGCCCAAGGTCCCTACCACTCCTTTCAGAGATCAGGTTGTGACCTTGCAAGCTCTCTCTTCCCAGGAAGATGACCCCAACCTGACCTTGTTATGCCCAGTCCGTGCCCTGCGCATCTACATGGAACGAACGCAGCCCTTCAGACGTTCGGAACAGCTCTTTGTTTGTTACGGAGGACAGCAGAAGGGGAAAGCTGTCTCCAAACAGAGGATCTCCCATTGGCTGGTAAACGCGATCCGTATGGCCTACCTGGCCAGAGGCCTACCCTGCCCTCTGGAGGTAAGAGCCCACTCAACCAGGGGAATCGCTGCCTCAGCAGCCCTGGCGAATGGGGCCTCATTAACAGACATCTGTAGAGCTGTGGGTTGGGCTACACCGAACACATTTGCCAGATTTTATAATTTGCGCACAGAACCAGTGTCAGCTAGAGTCTTGGTTGCTAACTCTTGACTCAGCACACTGGTTGGTGTAGAGCTTGCACAAAGCGCTTCCCCTAATGGTGATTACGCTTCTGAGTTTCAGTAGGTTTCCTGATGCGAACCCTGGACACCTTCTCCATCCTTGGCACTTCTGCACATGGCGGAGTTTAGCGGAGAAACTCGCTATGGAATCCCTTCACAAGGTATGAATACCCCTTTTTGATTGGATTGTGTCCCATATCTAGTGGCCCCTTATGCGGCCCCATATGTGTATTTCCACCTATAACTCTTGTGATGCGGTGTTTCCCCTGAGAACAGGTTCTCTAGGATCTGAGTCTGGCTGTCTTCCCGGGTGTGAGACCCACCTCAGGTCCCATGTCTAACTATGTCACTCTCTAAACCCCCGTTTGCACGACTTATTCGAAACAGATTGGCCTGTCAGATCCCTGGAGATCAAAGTTTGTGACTAGCAAAGTCTTTTTTTTTTTTTTCACATTCACGAATCATTTTTTTTCTTTTAGGTAACAGAATGATGCACTCTGCCAATTGTTGTGATTACCATAGTATAGTCATCTCCGATCATGCCCCCACCTCTTTGGATTTAAGGTTTCAACTGTTGAGTGCCAAGCAGTGTTTTTTTGAATTTGGTGAAAAAGCTGGCAAATTACTTGCATTTCAATCTCGGACTGTCCGCACATCTAAACTGATCCCCAAAATTAAATCTGCTAAGAGTAACATAGTTTCTGATCCAGAGGAAATTAATTAGATTTTTTCAAAATATTACATAAATCTTTATTCCTCAGAATACGACTCAAAAATATGGAATGACCCAAACCACTTTGATCAACTAATATTCCTTTTGCTCCGCAAATGATTTGGGCAGGACTGCGTCTACCATGGAAGTACAAGAGGTAGGGGTGTGACGAGACACTTATCCCACGAGACGAGACGAGACGAGACGAGACACGAGACTGGGTTCACGAGAACGAGATGAGACGAGGTTTTTAAACTTTTCTTAAGAAATCCTCAATGATTAAATCTAGGGAAAATAGTGTTTTATTCAAAATGCAAAAAAAAAAATGTAGTTTCACTTTAAACTTTATGAAATTAAACTTACATTTTAATGAATTATATGAGGTAATAAACAACATTTAAACAAGAGCTTCACGATTCTGGACAAATTGAGAATCCCAGTTATTTTTAATAAATTGGAGGTCACGATTATGGAGAAAAAAGATTAGAAAACTAAACAAAATAACATAATTTACTAGTGGTTCTGACAAACTCTTCATTGCTTAAATCTTTTAAATACCTATATTTATTTAAACAAAATAATAATAATAAAAAACAATGAAGGAGTCAGTGTCTCACATCAAGACTTGTTTGACTGTTGAAATCTGAATGAATGATTTAATGACATACTTTTTTTCCACCTCCTGGCAGAAGAGGATAAGCGTTACAATACATACGTGTTAAGATACTTTTGTTTTGATCGCTACTGTAGACAATAAGTGTTTATACCCAAACTATAAACTTTTATCCCAATACTTCTGTTATTTAAATGTCAGTAACACAGAAATAATGATTATAATGTGGTTGAAAAGACTGCTTGTGTTGCTATTTCTGTGTTCACATTTACCCCGACCCTCTGATTCATTAACATGGGCAGCGACAAAACCTGCTTCTCACACTCCACTGACACTCACAATGTGAAACAGTCCTAATAGACATAGCTAAATCATTGTCATGCAGGAATAAGATCGCATTGGTGTTTGAATCGAGATCTCAATATTTTAAGGATTAATCGTACAGTTCTATTGTAAACACTGCAAAGTGTGGGGATTTCAGATCTGATCTCGCGAGATCTCCTGCCATGAGATCTCGTCACATCCCTAACAAGAGGCAATTCATTCATTTCAAAATGGTAAATCTAGCCCCGACGGCTTTACTATTGACTTTCTTTTCTGTTCTAGCCCCAGTTCTACAAAGAGTATATAATATAGGCCTTTTCTTTCAGGGCGGCTCCCAACAACCATGTCTGAGATATCCATTTCATTGTTACTAAAGAAAGACAAAGATCCACTGCTCTGTAGTAGTTACAGGCCAATTTCTATATTAAATGTGGATTTTAAAATTCTATCCAAGATCCTTGCCCTTCGCCTTCAGCAAGTGTTGCCTACTGGTATTTCCCCTGACCAGACAGGTTTTATGACTGGTAGACATTCTTTTTATAATACACAAAGACTTTTTAATACTATGTTTCTGACAATGCTGAGGTGATATTGTCCCTCGATGCAGAGAAGGCATTCGATAGGGTTGATTGGGGGTATTTGTTTTTCATTTTAAGTAAATTTGGTTTCAGCTCAAATTTCATAACTTCGATTCGATTATTATACTCCTATACAGAGGCAAAAGGGGGCAACACATTCTAAAACCTTTCCCCTGCGCCGAGGTACACGCCAAGGTTGCCCCCTTTTGCCTCTGTTATATGCACTGGCTATAGAGCCATTGGCCATTTTGCTGCGAAGTGAGGAAAAGTTTGAAGGCATTACTCGGTTTGGACCCTCTTATAAATTGTCTCTCTATGTAGATGACCTTCTTTTATATATAACTAACCTAGTGTCATCATTACTGCCTATCCTCCAAATTTTGATCTGTTTGGCAAATTTTCTGGTTTCAAATTAAATCTTCAAAAGAGCGAACTGTTCACAATCAATGCAGCAGTTGAAACGCTTTCTAAATATCCTTTTCCCTTTAAGTTGGCTCATGAAGGATTCAGATATTTGGGTGTATTTATCACCAAATCAATTACAGGTATTTTCAGGCAAAATTTTAATTCTCTTCTTTTTTTTGTGCAGTTTCAAATATGCATGAATAAGAAGAAAGTTTCTTGAACTTCCAAGAAGTTAAAAGGCTTCCTTGTATTACTGGGCCTGTAATATTAGCAAGCTGTCATATTGGACTTCAGGAGTTCCTGAATATCCTATCTGGGCCCAAATAGAATTGTCATCCTCAAAATGTTCCCTGCATTCAGTGATTTGCTCTCAGCTTTTTATAACGAGTAAAAATATCCCAGACAGTTTAGTGCTGACCAGTACTCTTAAAATATGGGTGAATTTTAGAAAGAATTTTGGATTAATCAGTCCGTCAACTCTTGCTCCTACAGTAAACAATTTATCTTTTCTATCATCATGTTCTGATTCAGTTTTTCATGACTGCTCTTCTTGGTGTCTTAGTACCATCAAGGACTTGTATGATAAAGGTATATTCTTATAATTTTCAGAATTGTCTGAAAAGTTTAATCTTCCTAAAACCCAACCGCTTTTTTCAGATTAGACATTTTGTACAAAATCTGTTTCATCAGTTTCCTAATTTTCCTTCTGATTCAAAAATGGACCCAATTCTTTCTCTTAGCCCAGACAGAAGAGGGCAAATCTCCATCATTTATGAATTAATAGATTCTCTAAATTCTGACCTCTCTGAACCACTCAAGAAGACCTAGGAACAAGAGCTGGGGATTACTATAAGTGTAATAGAGTGGGACTATATGCTCGATTTACAGTAGTACACTGCTCCTCTATATGTGCCTGACACAGTTTGATGCAATGCGAGATTCTTCACAGAGCACACTACACTAATGCCAGCCTAGCCAAAATATACCCAGACAGAAGTAACACTTGCCGACAGTCTCCAGCAAACCACACTCTCATGTTTTGTTCTAAAATATTTGATGCCTTTTAAAAAACCTTTAACATATCAGCCACTCCAAACCCTTTTACAGTTCTGTTTGGAATTTGTTTTAATTAATTTGCACAAAATATCAATTAAAAAAAAAAAAGTTCTTATTAACAACTTTTTAAATATTGGTGATACTCTAGTGAAAAATAAATATACTACAATGTATTTAAAATACATTTACGTCATGCTAAGTATACTACAAATATATAGTATTTACATCTGCAGTTGTACTTTTAGTATACTAAACTAGTATATTTAAAGTCTGCTATTGGAACAACTAATTTTTTTAATTAGTGCACTTTATTTGTGCAGAAGTAGTGCTGAAGTCCAACCAAAGATATACTTATGTTTGATTATGCTAAAGTGGAACCACTGCAAGTATACTTTAGGTACACTTTAAATAATATCAGTCTTTAAATGCAAATTATTTAAAGATCATAAGTCTCAGGGCTTGTCCAAATACCCACACTTGCAGTCTTTGCACTTGAGCACAAGTGTGTGTGTAGAACTCTTCATTACTGTGTCATTTAGGACACACTTGTAGTGTTTTAAATAGGCAAGTGTTTACAGTGCTTTTTTTTTTTTTTTTTTCAGTACTTTGCATTTTAAAATGAACTTCTAAATATCTGTTTAGTAGACTCTAACAGATGACAGTTTAGTAATTTGCGCTGCTTCTAATTAAGTGTTAAAACGCAGTTGCAAATGTACAAAATAAACATACTCGTCTTTGCATCAATAAAATAAGCAACATTTTATGTTTTACCAAATTGTAATGTAATATCTAATTATTATTATAGTTTAGCGGGAAAGGTTTCTGCGACCGAGCGTCCAGTTATCAATAGTGTATATCCATCATTCAAAAGGAGAAACTGAAACAAGGATATATGAGATTAGGGATGTAACGGCATGAAAATTTCTTATCACAATTATAGTGACCAAAATTATCATGGTTATCAGTATTATCACAGTATTGTTAAAATGTACTGGAAATCAGCAGCATTTCTACTTCATTAACACTCTTTTACTTTAGTTCACTGTACAGTAAGTGTTAAACAGTTCAGTTACAGAAATGCAGGTAACTCCCACATATAGAAAATATAGAGCTTGATCACTTTTGAATTTAGATCCTGGAAAAGTACGGCTGAATAGCTTTATACCATAATAATGATTTATAATGAATTCACACATAACCTGTGCTTCCATGCATGTGCATCTGAAATCTTAGTGATGTTTCTCAGAAGTAAAGTAACCCTGAATCAGGATTCAGAAACATAAAGCTGCTTTTTGAAAACCATACAGCTGTTAACAGAGTTTCAGAGTCAAACCGGTTTCATCTGTTTTCATGAAATGATCCTGGTTTAACTGGTTCTGAAGACAAACATATTTCTGCAGAGCTTTCAAAGTCACCAGTTATTAACTATTATAGCAAATCATTTTTCTCCCTCCACAAATAAAGATCACATAAATGAGCACAGCTATTAAACTAACTAGTGAATACTAACTGTGAATACTGCAAATACTGTAATCACAACACAAAGTTCATTCAGTCCATGAAATCAGTCCAATTACACTTGACAGGTGGTTTGGCATTTCAAGGATGATCAGCTGTTCTTCTGTCTCCTTGTTTTTATCTACCATTTGTCCAAACACAAAAAACAAAACTCTGTAATTTGTCATACTATCTAATAAACCTTTTCAGTTGTCCCTAAACTGATAAATCCTAAGATAAATAATAATATAATAATTAAGATAAGTCTTAAACAGATAACTGACAGCTTTGATCTTAAACGATTAATTAGTGGACCTGAATAACTGTAATGAGGACTCGTAGGAAGCGTATAAGATCCAAGTGCGAGCTTTAATAACCAGATCGTAGTCAACAGGCAGGGTCAATATCCAACAAACAGTGTAACGAAGACAAAACAATAGCGTAATCCACAAAACAGGCACAGTCCAATAACCGGAGAGAGCAGTCCGAAAAGTAACAAATAAACAAGGCAAGGAATGATGGCAAAACTAGACAAAACTATGACAATAAACAAAACCGTGGCAATGACAAAAACAGGGCAAAGAAAAAAGGGATAAATGCTTGGTAGAGTCCACAAGAGCAAAACAATACTTCACAGCTTCCTGTTTGAAAATGGCCTCCTTTTATTGCCACCAAACAGGAAGTTACCAATGAAGCAGCAGAGGGAGCAGCAACAGTCAGTCAGTGGGCGAGGGCGTTACAATAACCCATTTTACTAAAAGTCAAATAGACTTAATATTTAGTAATAGACCTGAGTTTGTGTTCAGCATTGTGAACATTTTTTCAAAACAAAACTCAAAGTCATTATTACATTTTTTTAAAAATAATTATAATAAATTTGTTTAACACAACTCTCTGATGATTCATGTCTCTGCAAAGAGCTTGATAATCCAAATAACATTCGAGCACATGTTAAGAGTGAAACAACTTAAAATATTGTTCTTGTCCTGCAGCTGTGAATCAGTGAGGGCTGATGGCGTCTGTTAAAGAGATGCTGATGGGCTCAATGAAGGAGCTGGTAGAAGCTGAACTGAAGGAGTTTAAATGGCACTTAATGAATCCATCTTATAAGCATATACCAAGGTCTGAATTGGAAAAGGCAGATATATTCGACACAGTGGATAAGATGATAGCACGTTTTGGAGCAGAAGAAGCTGTGAAGGTCACGGTGGACATCCTGAGGAAGATGAACCAGAATGAACTGGCTAAACAGTTGGAGAACAAGAATAAGCAAGGTAACATTTAATTCACTGTGACTGTAATGTGATGAAGTATTTACAAGTGTAATGGTTTGACTTTAGCATATTTTTTTTCTTTGCTCTGCTGATGTGTTTGTGTATTGCATGCAGTTTTAATATTTAATCTAAAAACTGTACTATTTTTTATGCTACTAGTACTTATTTTTTAGATATTAGTATCTTTTTTATTAAGTACTAGTATTTATTCATTAGCTACTAGTTCTTATTCTTTAGGTACCAGTGTCTTTTACTTAAACGTAAGTTACTAGTTCTTATGTTTTAGATACTAGTACTTATTCCAATAGTGGACACCAATTAACACCAATTTTTAATCATCTATTAATTTCCTCTTTTTTCCTCCTGTAAAAACAATAAATGTCATATTAGGGCTGTATGTTAACTTATTTGCATATAGCACTGGTACTACAGATGTTAAATGTTTTTACATAAATATTCTGGGCATACAAAATCCAAACCCTTATGGTTTTCAGACAAACATTTTCTTTGTTTGGAAAAAAAGGCCGAAAAATCTTAATTAAAAACACACAGGTGTGTGATTTTATATTGTATTAGTACGGCTGCACAATTTGGCCAAAAATGTTGTTTTTATATATCAGTATAATTAATAATGATTATGGTTATTTATTATTTCTATATAGTAACATTAAACAAAATAAGGAATATTACTTTGTAATAACACTATTTTACTATAATATAAAAAACTGAGCATTTAAGAATAATACTATAATAAATATATAGCTGCAAGAAAAAGAAAACAAATGTACACTTCTCTACACTGAAGAAAAACATAAGGATTTGCAAATGTTTACCTCAAATTCCTAATTAATTTAATTATTATATAATTAATTGTATAAATTAATAGACCTGTTTAAAAAAATAAAAATAAAACTTTTAAAAACTTTTTCAGTGAGGAGTAGGCCAATCTCATATCCTAGTCTTTTATTATCCTTACAGTGCATCATGCGGTGATGCGCTCTGAAATTATTGCAGGGCAAGTTAATTCTAATTTAGCTGAATAATAAAAGTAACCTAATAATAATAATATTAAGCCTAAAACATGCCTACATTCATTGGAAATGCTCAATCCTCTTAATATTGCCAATATTTGATGCTTTTGACAATATCTCTGGCTATTGTTGACATATACGACACAATTGTTTGTCCAATTAGTAACAGTGACTCGTGAATTGTTGGTTAATGAATACCCAGTATTAACAGTTAACCCCAGGTATAGTATAAGCAGTGTGAAACGTGATGACATATAACCCAGGATTCCGTTTGTCCAGGGTTTAGGAGAACACAGGGTTAACAATTTTAAGTGTGAAAAGCCCTATTGTCATTCCTTTAGCCAGCAAGCTTTATGCGTCCACTTGAATGTGAAATAGGCTATAGCCTATAAAAGGCTCATTGGTTTAATATAGCATATTTAATATAAACGTGTGATTGTAATTGCTTATATAAGCGACTATAACAGCCCTTTTAAAATAATACTACTACTAATAGGCTCAGCTCCGTGTGTATTGGGCAAGGCTAAAAAAAAAAGGCGGAACGAAAGTCTCAATATTCAACTGAATCAAATAGAATCGACTCAGAAGAGATGTGAATGAATACACGCATGTCTCCTGATCCGCAAATGTACATTTTAATCGCTACATGCGCATGATACTTTAATACAAACTATAAACTATTACAAATGGCTCTGTTTGAAATAAATGCTGCACATTAATGTAATTCTTAACTCTGCAGGCACCGAAAAGCATTTGTTTCAGTGTAGTGCCACAAATCTGCAAAATCTCAAATCGTGTACACCTTAATGAATTGCACTGGGCCTTGTTCGCTGGTAGTTGTGTGTGGTGAAATGCTGTAAACTGCAAAAATATGAAGTCATAATATCCAAATGAAATGAACAAGATTGACTCGGGCAAGCCATCAATAAATGATGTGACCTGATCCACAAATGCACGGAATCCTTTTTGCATGAGCAATTTATGATATTTTAATGCAGAACAGAACATTTTTATTCGCAAACACGTCTGTATTTATACAAATCGCTGCACAATCATTTAATCCCGAATTCCACAGACTCAAATTGAAAGGCATTTGTTTGTAGTTTGTAAGATACATGCATAAAATGTATGCAGTACATGGATAATTGTGCGTGCATCTATTAAGCATTTTGAGTCTACTATCATCCCATATGAAAGTACTTGATGAACATATACTGTGTGTGGAGAGCATTTACTCATATCGTTATCTCATTTTTGACCAAGAGGGCTTTTAGAGGCTGAATGCCATCCTCCTGTTAGACTGTCTCACAGATGAATTAGGATAAATAGCTGTCAGATGTTAAATTTAAGTACACAATTAGAAAAGCGTTTAGGTCAACCAATCACCAAGCAATGCTTAATTTTGTTTAGTCTGTGGTGTAAAAAGGCCACATTAGCAAATGAAGAAAAAACATGGTTGGGTCAAAGTGTCTGAATAATTTTTGTCCCAAATTTTTATCAGTTTTACTGGTGGTCCACTGTATGAAGAATTTTTGGGTATAATGTGTCACAGTTTAGTTTGTTTACTTACGTAAATGAATTCTAGTGTCCTGCACCCACTAGTAAAAAATAGTAAAAATTATATCTAGTGTCTGAATAATTTTTTTTTTTGGTTTGACTGTATATACAGTCATGGCCAGAATTACTGATCTCCTGTCAGGTGTTCTCCAACCTCATCATGCATTATATGAGACACTCACTGCAATCTTGGCAAATGGAGGTTTTTCCAAAACTATTGAATAAATGGGTGTCAATAATTGTGGCCATGTGGCTTTGAGAAAAACATTTATTTTATAATGGCATTTACCCTCATTTTCAATAGTTCTAGAGGTTGTTGTTTTAAATGGTAAGTTTCTGTGATTTTTTTTTTTTTTTTATTATTATTATTTTTATAATAAACAATAAAATAATCAGCAATGCAGATAAATTTTCACATGATTTTTTGTTTATATTTACCAAGACTGTATATAAATTCAAATTAATGGGAAAAAATTCCAGAATGAAATGCCTCATTTTTGTATTATATTCAACAGTAACTTAATTATGTTGAAAAAGTTAAATCAGTTTATTTTATTTATGTTTTTCCACCATGTTTTTATTCATTTTTGTTTCAGTCTGTTTAACAGAGGATTGGATGCTTCAGAAGTTTTTGGAAACTCACAAAATAAACATGAAGAAAAAAGCAGAACGTATTTTTGAGTGCAAGAAAGTAAATGAAGTTCATCTCAAGGCTGTTTACACAGAACTGTTCATCACAGAGGGCGATATAAAAAAGATGTCTATCAGGAACGTGAGATTCTGAAGATTGATGATGCTTTCAGGAAGAAACAGACACAGGACAAACCAATCGATTGCAGTAAATTATTTACATTATTAAGGGAAAATAATGAGGAAAAGATTGTGCTGACTAAAGGCATCGCTGGCATTGGAAAAACTGTCTCTGTGCACAAATTCATCCTGGACTGGGCTGAAGGAGAAGCCAATCAGGATATACACTGTGTGTTCCTGCTTCCATTCAGAGAGATTAACGAAATCAAGGATAGAGAGGTCAATCTCCATGAATTCCTACTGGAATTTTATGATGAATTGAAGCACCTGGAGAAATCAAAGTTATATACAAAATATAAACTTGCATTTATATTTGATGGACTTGATGAAAGTCGACTGCCTTTGAATTTTGAAAGCGAAGCATTGAAGATGGTTGAGAGAAGATCGTCTGTAGATGTGCTTTTTACAAGTCTGGTGAAAGGCAAGCTGCTTCCATCAGCTCTTGTCTGGGTGACATCACGACCAGCAGCAGCCAATCAGATCCCTCCTGAGTATGTGGGTTTATTTACAGAGGTGCGAGGATTCACTGACCAACGGAAGGAGGAGTACTTCAGAAAGAGAATCAAAGATAAGACTCAGGCCTCCAAAATCATCTCACACATTAAGACGTCTCGTAGTCTCTATATCATGTGCCACATTCCTGTGTTCTGCTGGATCACGGCCACAGTACTTCAAAATCTTCTCAACAAGAACAGTGAAGAGAACATCAGCACAACACTCACCGAAATGTACATTCACTTCCTGCTGATACAGATGAACATGAAGAGCCAGAAATATGATGAAAAAGCAGAAAGACAACGCACAAAGCTTTTACGTTTAAATAAAGAAATGATTTTGAAACTAGCCAAACTAGCATTTGAACAGCTGAAGCAGGAAAACATTGTGTTCTGTGAGGACGATCTGGAAGAATGTGACATTGATGTGAGTAAAGACACCGAGTTCACAGGAATGATCGCTGAGATCTTTAAGATGGAATATGGACTTTATAAGACAAAAGTCTACTGCTTTGTGCATCTGAGTGTTCAAGAGTTTCTCGCTGCAGTGCATGTGTTCGTCTGCTACCTGAACAAAAACATGCAGGAGCTTCAGTTTTTCTTTGACAAGCCAGATGAAAATATCACATTGCAGAAGCTACTGCAGAAGGCTGTTGATAAAGCCATGAAGAGTCAGAGAGGACATCTGGACCTGTTCCTGTGCTTTCTGATGGGCATTTCATTGAAATCCAGTCAAAACCTGCTCCAAGGCCTGATCACACACACTGAAGACACCACAGAGAGCATCACAAAAACAACTGAATACATTAAACAACTACAAAACAGGAATATATCGGATGATATTTTAGCCTTGCAATTATACTTTAATCAAAGCAGGAATATATCAGATGAAGCTTTAGTCAACCTATTCTACTGCTTACTTGAGCTCAAGGATCATTCATTATATGAGGAAATCCAGAGTTACCTCAGCTCAGATGAACATCCAGGAAGAAACCTCTCATCTTCAATGTGCACAGTGCTGATCTACATACTGCTCATGTCAGAGAAGGTGCTGGATGAGTTCAACCCAAAGAGGTTCACGTCATCTTCAAACTACAAGAGACTCATCCCAGCTGTGAGATGCTGCAGAAAAGCACTGTGAGTAATTTCACTGACTGATGTTCAATTAAATATTTTGTTCTGCCTCACTAATCAATTAAATCTCAAAATACAATGTGAAATATTTTCCCCAAATATTAAGAGTACAATAAGTTATTGCAGAAAAAAAATAAAATTATCTGACTAAACATTCTGTTTTGGCAGATTTGACAGGTGTGGTTTTGATGAAACATGCTGTGAAACTGTGTCTTCTGCTCTACAACAATCAAACTCCCATCTGACAGAGCTGGACCTGACTAGCAATCACCTGAAAGATTCAGGAGTGAAGCGGATTTATGAAGGACTGAAGAGTTCACACTGTCGACTGAATATACTGAGGTTTGACATTCACTTTCACTGAATCAGTACGTTCAGATATGTGGATAAATAGGTGTCTCATAACTATAGATAGCAGATATTTCCCCTGTCTACACTCTAAAAAGTGCTGGGTTAAAAAATAACCCAACCTTAACCCAGCCGCTGGGTAACCTAAACATTGGTAAATAACCTAAACATTGGGTTATATGTTGTCTTATTGCCTTGCTACCTTTATATTTACCAATAGTAATACATAATCACAAAATAATGTAAAATTATTATTGTTTTTCTGTAATACAGTTAAAAAACACAAAAAATGCAACTGTAAACATCAATTTAATGAGTTTTTTATTTCTTTTTAAAATAATGTTCAAATGTGTGCACCTGTCACACATTTTATCCAACCATTATAGACACACAACACAACAATTTTAGTAGATCAGTTACTTACACAAAACTGTGTAAACTAGGCACTGTAGATTCCTATTCTTTGTTAACATTGTAGCAGCAGAACACTCAAAAATTAATTATTACCAGGGCTTAAAAGCAAAAAAAAAATCCATTCGGTTCACTCCGAGCAGAATCGATATTATAACGTTTCTGTTCTTGCGTTCCTCATTAAACAATACGTTCCGAAAACGGTTTTCTAGAAAAAATGCTGGTTAATAAACGTTATTTTATTACACGGCGCGATAGATAGATAGATAGATAGATAGATAGATAGATAGATAGATAGATAGATAGATAGGTAGATAGATAGTGGGTGCCTTTTAATAACATGTTTGGCATTATGTTTACAAATGATTAAACCAAATTCCGTGTTCGTGTAATTTGAACTTTTTGTCTTTAAAACCGAAAGTAAACGAGTTCACCTGGAAACTCATTACAAATGCGCTAATAATTTTTTAAAAACAATTTTCTTGTTTGATAATACAATAGCGAAATAAGCCCCTTCAAGACCATCCGCTTAACATCCTGACCACACGGCTTAATCTGCGATTAAAAACTTGTTGACTTATTCCTTACCTAATATGCATAATAGCCTATTATAGGCTATTTTCACTCAAACAAAACAGAACTCCAGATAGTTATGATTTTACATTTAATGCATAAAAGTAAAAGAAAACGTAATGCATTGTAACATTTGTCACGTTTCAGGCAGGAACAGACGAACAACGACGTAGTGAAACGAACAGTTTAATATAATCCACAAGGAACTCGGGAAACACAGGAACACAGGGTGGTAACATTAAGGTCTGACACATGAGAAGGGTAATCACACACATTAAATAGACAGACTGATTAACACACCAGGTGCAGACAATGAGGGAGAGACCAAAACACACAGATCTGCAGGGGGAAAAGATGGGAGAAACCAACTAAAACGTCCAAGGGTGTGACATTACCTCCCCCTCCCGGAAGGCGCGTCCTCGCGCCGACAAACAGGGACAACAAGATGTACAAAGTCTTAGGAGGGGGCTTCGGTGGAGGACGGACTCCCGGGAGGAGGGCAAAAGATGGAGTCCAGGGTGATGACGGGATATTCTATGGAGGTTTTGATGGAGGGAGGAGCCAAGGAGGTGACAGGAGGGGGCTGGAGCAGGAGGAGCCAGGTGAGACCCAGACCGCAGCCATGATGGAGCCCCACGGTGGAGCCGATGGAGGGAGGAGCCATGGTGGAGGAAAGGCTAACGACTCCATGGGGCCGACCGACGGAGGCGGAGCAGGTGGTGGTAGAGCCCGAGGCGGAGACGGAGAGTCGACGATCCTGGACGACCCTGAGGATCCGGAGGGCCCAGGCGGAGCCCAAGGCTCTGGCGACCGAGGCGGAGGCGGAGATCCGGAGGTCCGCGGCGGAGCCGGAGTGACAGAGGACCGAGGCTGTGCCCGCGGGAGGGAGGAGGTCCACAGAGTGGGGCGACGACTGACCAGGGCGGAGCCGGAGGGATGATGGAGCCCGGTGGAGCTGGTGGACCGACGGGCGACGGTGGAGACGAGGGAGCTGAGAGACGGGGTGGAGCCGCAGGGTCGGAGGGCCGAGGCAGAGACCAGGACTCAGAGGCTGGAGGCGAAGATGAGGGATCCTCCAGCCATGACACCGATGGAGACTGGCAGACCCGCGGCGAACCCACCGCACAGATGGTGGGCTGAGGGTGAGCAGAGGTGCTGACAGGAAGCAGACGTGACTGAGGGAGGGTGGGTGGGAAATCCAAACAGGCTGACAGTTCAATATTCAATTCCATAACATTCTGTCCCAGATCCAAATTTAGCTCACCCTCAGCGGTGGTGCAGTGGGTAATGCTGTCCTCAGCATATTCATGTTCCACTGAACTCCCCACCGTCGCGGTTACAATAGCCGGCTCTCGCACCTGATCAGACGGCTCGTGCAGCTCAGACTCCGTGGCGATCGGCCGCTCTGTCGCTCTGGGCTCGGGCTTTCTGCCTACGGTGGGCTCGTGGGCGTGCTCCGCGTGTCGGGGTGGTGGTTGGCTGGGTTCTGGGTCCGGAGTGGCACCGGCGAGATTTTTCATGGAACAGGCGGGAAACGAGGATCGGTTTCTCGCCAGTGTCCACTCCACAAACGCGGCGAAATCCGCTCGAGGGCCATCCTCGGACGACGGCGCTCTGCAAGACGCGTTTAGACTCGCATCATAAAACGCACAGAGCGCGTCGTCCGGGTAGCTGGTGGCGTGAGCTACTAGTTGGAACAAGACGGTATATCCCTCGAGCGGTAGATCCCCCTGCTCCAGCCGAAGGAGGATGAATTCCGGACGGAGTAGGGGATCCATGGGGAAAACACAACGGAAACAAAAGACTGGAAAAAAACGAACGAGAAACAAAACGGGTGAAACACTCAAAAAAAAAAAAAAAAAAACTGTATCGGTCAGACCTCCTGTCACGTTTCAGGCAGGAACAGACGAACAATGACGTAGTGAAACAAACAGTTTAATATAATCCACAAGGAACTCGGGAAACACAGGAACACAGGGTGGTAACATTAAGGTCTGACACATGAGGAGGGTAATCACACACATTAAATAGACAGACTGATTAACACACAAGGTGCAGACAATGAGGGAGAGACCAGGGGTGTGACAACATTATAAAACAACAACAGATTTTTTTTTTTTAACATTTAACCATATACCAAATAGGCTACTGGAAAAACTGGATGGGCTTTAGCAAAATATTTTATAAAAAAAAAAAAAAAGTCAATCTATAGCCTACTTAAAGTCCATATACTTTGGGTTTAAACGTACAAAGAGAATGTCCTCTAGGACTGGATAGGCTTCAGCAAATTTTTTTCACTACGACCGCATCTAGAGTCGTTTGTGCATCAGCTGCTGACCTTTTATTGCTGGTCGAATCAACATATTTCGTTGGATGTTTACATTGAATGTGTCTCTGCAGGTTACCGCCATGATTCCCAGCTATTTCTGCCCCGCATCCTTCAATATTACAGATCGATTGATCAGACGATTTGTCATATGAAAAAAATTGACGAAAGGGATTTTCTTTATGGCGACCCATCTAAAAACAATAGACAATCAGTAATTATTTTTTGTAATTTTAACTACAAGTTTTAATTAGGCTACAATAACTTAAACCTTTGCACATGAAACAGCCAGGTGCTTGGTAACCTTAAGCTCGTCGCATCAGAAACGGCTCTTACATCTGAACACTTCATACAGTGGTGGCCAAAATGATTGGAACACTAGTATTTTCACTAGCTAAAAAATGGTTTTAAGTCAGTGATTTCTATTTATTGCTGTAGTGTGTCAGTGGGAAATATCAGTTTGCATTTCCAAATATACATATATATACATGTATATAAAGAGTAAAACAACTTACAGGTTTGTATGTCAGTGAATGGCTTCCAGAATTCTGTGGTTGTGGTTCTGTGGACCCTCCCTCCAGATTTGGGCAGGACTTTGAAAGCACTCTACTCTTTAGCATCTAAACCATAAGAATAATAACTTATCTCATAATAAATAAAAAATACATAAAAAAAAAAATAAATAAAAATAAATAAATAAAAATTATAATGGTATTAATGCAAATGAATCCCCACCCCCATTCAACTACTGCAGGTTAAGTTTAGGTATGGGATGGGATTCAGGGATGTAGAATATGCTCATGCAGAATAAGGCATCAGTATGTGCTTTATAAGTACTAATTAACAGCCAATACACAAACTAATAAGCAACAGTTAAGTGTTACTGTACCATTGTATTTACCAGTTGATGTGTCAAATACAGTTGAATTTTGTTTCTATAGATTGACATATTACAAATACCTCACCTGAAGTCATGTCACCCAGCTCTTAATGCACCTTTCAATCTTGGTGGGCATAGGCAACAATCTGGTCTGCAATTGTAGCCCATTCTACAAAAAGTCTGCCTCTGAATGTAGCTTCCTGAAGTCTTGTGAAATCTGATAAAATTTGAGGGAAAAAAAAAAACACAAATGTGGATAAATAAGTTAAAGCTTTTAAATGTTAAATTGATTGTTTGATTTTATTGCCATACCAGTAACTATGGTTATTTTAATGAAAATTCTAAAACATATCATGGTTACTGAATGTTACTGAATGATATAACTTCCCTTTAAAGGTTTTAACAAGGGTATCAAGCTGCCTTTCCTTTAACTTCTCTATTACAAAGCTGTCCATCTGCACCGGCAAGAATCTCATATATCTAGAATGAAATTTCAGATTTAGAAAATTAGAATTTCACAAAACTGTTTTTACAATTACTTATTTTATATAGAAAGCAGGTTAATGTGTTTACATGCAGCACAATCATTTAAACACAGATCAGTTCTATTATACTGATATCGCGAGAAAGCTTCTCAAGCATTTTAATATCGCGAGATCTCGTAAACGTTTTTGTTTTTGTTTTGTTTTTTTTCAAAAGTTTTGCGCAGTAGTGCCAAATTAAACCAGTTTGATTGGATTGTTGTAAAACTTTGGCCAACTTCAGAGTTAGAACACAAATACTGTATGCACTGGAACATTTGTTAAACACGGTGTTCTTGCATGCTATGATTTTAAAATGGACCACTGCTTTAATGTCTTATTTATGACACAATTCTATATTATACAAAACGGTTGGCAAAGGCAACCCAAGCATCTCACCACTGAACTGCATTTATGTGAATCAGTCTCCAATCTGAAGGGCAGAATCGACACTGTTAAAAAAAAAATCTGACAGCATACCCGTTTCATTTTTATACTAGTCTCCTAGTTTGTAAAGCAACACAAGCATTCACTAAAATAGAGGAAGAGTAAAAGGACCTCATAAACAGTGGTGTCGTGGTGCCTGGAGAAGTGGGTATACGCCCCAAATGCAAATACACGCTGAAAAGAATAACTTACTGACATCTGGACGTGATTCTCCGCAGTCTCTGATTAAATCGGTCGGGTTTTCTCTGTGTCAGAGCCTCCCCTGACATGTCCTCGCGAATGAACAGGCAGCATGTGGGTGGAGGAGTGGACGGAGTGGGCACGGGCGCATTTAGGCGCAATCATCAAACAGATTTCAAAGGAAGCCCGCGCCATGGTTCTGACCACATTACTGTCATGTACCGGGTGTTTTCAGAGAATATTTACATTTACTCACATGTGATTAAATGAGCTATTCATGTGGTGGACTGTCACAATTTTGGCTAATGCAGGACACTACTCGATGCGCAACAGAGGGGATTTAGAAGTGGGTACACACAAAGCCAACTGATAAAGAAGTGGGTATAAGCTGTATACCCTGCACTACACCACTGCTTGTACAATACGAGAGTTATTAAAGTAAGGGGCATAGCGTAGCTAATGCAGCTACCTGAGGAAAAAAAGAGCATGAAAATGCACAACATAAAAATGACAGATATATCGAACTTACTCCGTATTTCTAACATATGCCTGTTTTCATGAAGCATTAAAAAAGGGACATGTACTGTACATAAATAAAACTTTGCACGTGCACACACACAACTTTTATTTAACAATAAAGCGATTGTTGATGCAAAAAAAGTACCTCTATAGGCCTCACATTTGACCCAGCATGATCAACCCAACTGTGTGTTTACAGTACCTCAAACAACTCAGAATTTTGACCCAGCACAATTAATCCAACAATGTGTTTACAGAAATAACCCAGCACTTTTTAGAATGTATATTGTAGTATGATTGTATCACTGGCATTTTTTCCAAGAAGACAAGACAGACAATGCCTACTCAAAAAACCTGGTGAGAAAACAATTAGTGTTCACAACCATCCTGGAAAACCTGGAATACCTTTAATAATACCTAAACTTTCTTGATGACTTCTTTAAAGAGTTTGTTTCAAAGAACTGTTTTATGTTAATTTAAAAACATGTTCCCTTTCCATGTGGATTTATTTATTGCAATAGCTTTATTTTTACTTTATAAGTAAAATCATATTATTTTTTATTATTCTTGGTTCTTGCCTCGTATATGTAGGACAGCAAATGACATATAAATGTGTAAAGTGGTAACACGTTATAATAGGTATACAGTAATAAAGTATTTACAAATTATTTGCAAACTGCAGTTAATCAATAGTTTATAAACTGTTGTTAATACATTAACAGACTTTATACAAACAGTGAGTTCATCATTCATTGTCACTTTTTACTTTAGATTAGGTCATAGTATGTAAAAAATGTCATTAACCTTTTTGGTCATTAATTGCATTAGTATTCAGAGTTTCTGGGGACAGGACATACAGTTTATACAGTATAATTTATACAGTATTCTATAAAAGGTCCTTATAAAACATAGAAACCCAATGTATGTATGTGTGCTTAATGTATTTGTAAACATTTTAAGGAACACTGAATATTATTACAATTAATGTGCAATATAGGCTGGTTTAAAGTATTTAATGTATGACATTTTCTGATTTTCTGTGACCTAATATGAAGTGTGAACAATCTGCGGTTAATAAGTTGTCAACAAACCATTATATTTCATATGAGGTAATTAAACAAGTTAATTACAGTGCCAATCAATGACAATGAATAGACTATTTGTATATAGTCTATTAATGTATTAACTGCAGTTTATAAACTACTAATAAACTATAACAGTTTTAAAATACTTTAAAAGTGCTTTGTTAATGTATTTAAACATGCACTCCAGATTATAAGATATATAACCTATCTAATAAATTCACATACGGCTGTTTGTTTTGTTCTCTTCACAGGCTGTGTGGGTGTTGTCTTACTGATCAGTCCTGTGTAAGTTTGTCTTCAGCTTTACAGTCATCAAACTCTGTCCTGAGAGAGCTGGATCTGAGTAACAATGACCTGCAGGATCATGGAGTGAAACTTCTTTCTGATGGACTGAAGAGTCCAAACTCTAAGCTGGAGATATTGAGGTTTAGGTTTTGACGTACTTGATTGATTGATTGATTATTTTTATTTATTTATTTATTTATTTTAAATCACACTATTAAGATTAATTCTGTGTTAAATTACTGTGTTGTTCTTGTTCAGATTGTCCGTATGTAATCTCACTGCTCAGTCTTGTGGGAGTTTGTCATCAGTTTTGAAATCCTCAAACTCTGTCCTGAAAGAACTGGATCTGAGTAACAATGACCTGCAGGAATCTGGAGTGATGCTTCTTTCTGAAGGACTGAAGAGTCCAAACTGTCAGCTGGAGATACTGAGGTAACTGCTTTTCCATAAAATAATTAACAAAATGCTACCACAATAAATGGCCATTGAATTTTTGTCAACAAATGTTTAATCTGCTCTCGATGCAATGCTAGAACAAGAGACAAAACCATTCTCACAGGGCCAGCCTTTGCCAGTTTGCTTCCCTAGGCAAGATTTTACCTGGTGCCCCTTGCTTCACAGCCCATTCCACCAATAATACATTTTCATTGGAAGAAAAAAGAAAAAGCTGATAGTGAAACCTTAACACTTACAATAAGGTATCATTTGTTAACATTAGTGAATGTATTAAAAAACTAACAAAAACAATACATTTGCAATAGTATTTATTATTTTTGTTAATGTTAGTTATTGAAAATCATTATTTTAAAATTGTTTCCAGTGAAACTATCACAGGTCTCTAGCATACGGTAACGTTACGTTTAATCTTTCAAATAAATTTGAAAATACATTTCCAGTAGATGGCAGCAGTGTTTTACTAAACTTTTTCTAATGTTATCACCTCCATTTAAACTGAGAAACGTACATCTTTAAAGTGAATTTTACATAAAATGTTGCTATTTTCATAAGACCAGTTATATACTGTTATTACTAAATTAGCCAATTCCATTAGCCAAATACCATAAATACCCAAATACTTCACACTGCTACTAGTGTAAAAATATTATTAAAACATGTTATCATGTGACATAAAAAATGTGCCCCTAGCATTTGCCTATTCCACCTATGCCATGGGCCGGCCCAACATCTGTATGTGGGCCACTTAAGGCAACAATACATCATCGCTGGCCTTCTTATGGCCCGGACAAAATGGATGTAACCCTGAAGTGGTCCACATGTGTTCACGGCAATGTGTAATCTGAATGTGACCCTAAAGTGGTGCATGTGGTGAATAGTAAATATGGCCCAAATAGTGCCAACCAAATGTGGCAAAAATGTGACACAATCGACAGAGGCTAATCAGGGTATAAACCAAATGTGGTCGACATATGTTTCAGCAAATGTGGCCGAAGTATATTAAAATGTATCTGGGCCAGTTTTGGCAAAGATATGGCAGTGTAAGCACTGGCTAATGTGAGCCTAACATGAGCCTAAAGTGGCCAAATGTTGCCCAAATAAAATGTGGCTGTGCAGTGGCCTGCTTGTGGACCACTGCAAAAATGCCACCATTCCATGCAGCATGTGGGCCACATGAGGGGAAGAGCAGGGTTAGAATAAAAATCAACTGTGGCCCACATTAGAGCCAGTTTTGGTTTATTTGGTTGGCTTATATGCAACAATGCTAAGGCTTATTTGATGCCCAAATCTGGAAAACAGGACCGGACTGCCCAAATGCTATTATTTCACATCGTATGTGGGCGAACAAGGTGTTGGATTGAGGCCAGAATTAAAATGAGTGTTGGCCAGATTGGGCCAGTTCTGGTAATTTTTTTAACTTACTTTCATGGCTGACGTATCCTTCCTGTGGCCCAAATCTGTCAAACAGAAGTGGTCCACCCACATGCCATCATTCTACACAGTAGTGGGCTGGGTCAAGGTGTTGGATCTGGGCCAGATCTGGGCAAGAATTAAAATAAATGTGTCCCAGACTTGGGTAATTTCTGCTTAATTTGGTTTACTCATGGCTGACATTAGCCCTTCCTTTGTCTTGCTTGTGGCCCAAATCTGGTAAACAGGAGCGGACTAAGTCAAATCAAGTCAAGTCACCTTTATTTATATACCTCTTTTAACAATACAGAATTGTGACAAAGCAGCTGTACAATATTAAGCAGGAAAAAGTGCATCAATAATGCAAAAGGGCAACAGTAAACACTCAACTTTTAGTTAAAGGCAGTTTATCATTGAATTCAATGATGTCATCATTCAGCTCAGTTCAGTTCAAATAGTATACGAAACTGTTTGAAAATGAAGTGTCCCCAACTAAGCAAACCAGAGGCAACAGCAGCAAGGAACCAAAACTCCATCGGTGACAGAATGGAGAAAAAACCTTGGGAAAACCAGGTTCATTTGGGGGGCCAGTTTTCCTCTGGCCAGACACAGAGGACTCATCTGGTTCCCGTGGTCTTGTGCCAATGGCCGTCTAGGTGATGAGGTCTTCACTGGGGATCTGTCTCTGGGGCTCATCTAATCGATGTGGTCTCAGCTGACATTCAGGGCTTTCAAAGTCCTCTTTAGATGCTGATCCACCATCTGGGCTGGCTACGGACTGGATCCAGGGGACTGCAGTGACCATCTGATCTGGATATGGACTGGATCTGGTGTTTAATGTGACTTCAGAATAAGAAAGAAACAGATCAATATTAGAATAGATGCCATTCTTCTTATGATGCACTGACTACAACGGGTGTTATGGGAAGTGTTCCCGGTTCCGGTTGACCTAATTAATGCAGCCTAACAATCCTTTAATGGATTTGAATTATAGAAATGTGTTATGTGTAATCCAGGTTAAAGAGATGGGTCTTTAATCTAGATTTAAACTGACAGAGTGTGTCTGCGTCCCGAACAGTGTTGGGTAGATTGTTCCAGAGTTTGGGTGCTAGATAAGAAAATGATCTGCCGCCTGCGGTTGATTTTGATATTCTGGGTATTATCAAATTGCAGAGTTTTGAGAACGCAGCGGACGTGAGGGTCTATAATGTGATAAGAGCTCACTCAAGTACTGAGGAGCTAAACCATTCAGGGCTTTATAAGTAATTAGCAAGATTTTAAAATCTATACGATGTTTAACAGGGAGCCAGCACAGTGTTGACAGAACTGCGCTAATATGGTCATAGTTTCTGATTTGAGTAAGAACTCTAGCTGCTGCATTTTGGAGCATAGGTCGTAATTTAGATCTATTTTTGAGATGGAAAAATGCGGTTTTGCAAATGCTAGAAATGTGGCTTTCGAAGGAAAGATTGTTATCAAATAGCACACCTAGGTTCCTAACTGATGACGAAGAATTGACAGAACAGCCATAAAGTATTAGACAGTGCTTTAGGTTATTACTCGCAGAGGTTTTAGGTCCAATAATTAACACCTCTGTTTTTTTTAAATTTAGCAGGAAGAAATGACTCGTCATCCAGTCCAGTTTTTTATCTCCACACAATCACACAAATCCGTTAGTTTTTCAAATTGGTATGTTTCGCCGGGCCACAAAGAAATATAGAGCTGAGTATCATCAGCATCACAATGAAAGCTAACACACATTCCTGATGATATCTCCCAAGGGTAACATGTAAAGCATAAAAAGTAATGGCCCTAATACTGAGCCTTGAGGTACTCCATACTGCACTTGTGATCGATATGATACCTCTTCATTCACTGCCACGAATTGATGGCGGTCAGATAAGTACGATTATCTGTGTATTACTGTGGACCACCCAAGTGGCATCATTCCACACAGTTTGTGAGCCAGATGAATATATCATGTGTGGGCCTGATCTGGGCCTCAGGAATTTTACTATCTGGGTTTGCAGGAATTTTTTTTAATGAAATGACTGTGGATTGTATTGAGGCAAGGCAAAGCAAAGTTTATTTATATAGCACATTTCATAATGGTAATTCAAAGTTCTTTACATATAAAATTAAAATAATCATAAAAAAATAATCACAAATAAAAACAAGGAATTTAAAAATTATAAAATGTTTAAAAAAATGATTTAAAATGAATTAAAACAGTTAAAATGACTAAATCTGTTTGGATGTGGCACAGTGCTCATTCAGTAAATGCACAGCTAAACAGATGTGTTTTGAGTCTAGATTTAAATATGGCTACTGATTTAGCACATCTGATCTCTTCTGGAAGCTGGTTCCAACTGTGGGTGGCATATGGTATTTCTAACTGACTAAATCCTAATGAACTGAGCGGTCTATTAGTCTTATATTCAATAAGAAAATCCTTAGGTCTAGCCCATTTAGTGATTTATAGACGAGTAAAAGTGCTTTAAAATCAATCCTAAACTTAACTGGAAGCCAGTGTAATGACCTGAGGACTGGTGTGATATGCTCGTTCTGGATGAGCTGCAGCTGTCTAATGGTCTGGGGGCAGTCATGGCCTAATGGTTAGAAAGTCAGACTTGTAATCTAAAGGTTGCAGGTTTGAGTCTCAGGTCCAGGAGGAAATGTAGTTGAGGGGAGTGAATTACCAGTGCTCTCTCCACCCTCAGTAACATGACTGAGGTGAGACCCTTGATCAAGGCACTGAATCCCCAACTGCTGCAGAATGCAGAGCACAAATTCCAAGTGTGGTTCACCATATTTGGCCACACATCATGTCCTTTCCTTTTTTGGGAAGGCCGGTGAGGAGACCATTACACCACCCTGCTGGTGATAAAGGCATGAAAAAGTTTCTTCGAGACTTGACTGAAAAAAAAAAAAAAAAAAAAAACCAACATCTAATTTCTCCAGTGTTTTTGAGATGATAGTATGCTGATTTAGTTACTGCTTTGACATGGCATGACTCAAATGAAGGTCTGACTCCAGAATCACACCAAGATTCCTGACTTGATTTGTAGTTGTTTGACCTCTAGAGTCAAGGTATGCATTCACCTTGAGAACTTCATCCTTCTTTTCAAATGCAGTGACTTTGGTTTTCTCTTGTTTAACAAAATAATGTTTTGGCACATTCAGCTGTTAATTTCATCAATGCATTGGCAGAGGGGGTCAATGGGGGTGTAGTCATTTGGAGATAAGGCTAGGTAAATCTGGGTGTCATCGGCAAAGCTGTGATAGGCAATTTGGTTCTTTCTCATTATTTGACTCAGTGGGAGCACATACAGGCTGAACAAGAGTGGTGCAAGAATTGATCCTTGTAAGACCCTGCAGATGACACCCATACATTCCAGTAGATCCAAATGACTCTCAATCATTTGATGGACTTGTTCAGTGTTTAGGTGAGATTAGAGCCTGGTTGGCAAGCAATTTTCTTCACCTTAATACTAATAAGACAGAGTGTGTTGTCTTTGGACCCTCATCTGCTTTCAAGGAAATTATAAGTATGTTGGCCTCTATGAAGATAAGTGTTTCAGATCATGTCAATGTAACCCGGAATTAGAATTGAATTAGAGAGCTCTATAATTAAATTTTTACTAGTAACAATGCATATTAGAGAGCTCTCAAACTCAATTCTAACTAGTAAAAATTATAATTAGAAAGCTCTCTACTTCAATTATTACTAGTAACAATTCCAATTAGAGAGCTCTACAAATTATTTTTACTAGTCATATGTCTCCATTGACTTCCATTTATTTTTAATTACAGAGCTCTACAACTGAATTTTTACTAGTAAGAATTACAATTAGAGAGCTCTACAATTGAATTCTTGCTAGTAACAATTCCAGTTAGAGAGCTCTCTAAATCAATTTTTACTAGTACCAATTCCAATTAGAGTGCTCTTCAATTACATTTTTACTAGTAACAATTCTGAATAGAGAGCTCTCTAATTTAATTCTTGCTAGTAAAAATGCAATTACAGAGATCTATAATTCAATTTTTACCAGTAAAAAAACACATTAAAGATATGTTTAATTGCAGAGCTCTGTAATTAAATTAAAGAGCTCTCTATCTCAATTGTCACTAGTAAGAATGCAATTGCAGAGTTCTCTAATTCGATTAGAGAGCTCTCCAATTCAATTGTTACTAGTACACATTGCATTAAAGAGCTCTCAAACTTTAATTCTTACTAGTAAAATTTGAATTAGAGAGCTCTCCAACCTAATTTTTACTAGTAAGAATTCAATTGCAGAGCTCTCTAATTCAATTACAGAGCTCTCTAATTCAATTGTTACTAGTAAGAACTGTATTAGAGAGCTCTCTAACTGTATTTCTTGCTAGTAACAATGCAGTTGTAGAGCTGTGTAATTGCATTCTTACTAGTAAAAATGTAATTGTAAAGCTCTACAACAGCGATTCTTACTAGTAAGAATCCTGGGCAGTCCATTGATATATAACGGCCTTGCATTACGGGCGTTCTGAGTTCGCGTTTGGACTCGTGGACCCTTCCTATCCCTCCCCCCAACTCATACTGTCCTATCGAAATAAAAGCAAAAACGGCAAAAAATAAATCTTAAAAACAACAAAATGGGAGAGTACACCTCGGAGTTGTTGACTCAGTCAGTTTTTAATAGCAACGCTGATGCTCTAATGATCTATTATGTAGCCTATTGATTAAATTGACCTATATTGATTAAAATCATTATAAAATGATTATGCTTTACACAGTTGAAATATAACCTAGGTAATCTATATATCCTACTGCATTATTTTTAAAGGTGAATTCACGTACAGAAAATATTTTAGGCTAGGACTAATATCATAATGGGCCTTTTTCACGGTCCGCCTTCGGAACCTGGAAGCGTCGAATAGATGTTTCATCAAAACATATTAAACACAGTTTCCGACCATTAATCGGGTATGACGAAACAAGGAAAAATGTTGTCCTGATATTCCGACGCACATTTCATGATTTAAATGTGAGCGCACAAGCTGCGTATGCACAATACTTCAAAGACAGACCAGCTTTAAAACCTGACATTTCCTCCAGATTTGAGCGCAGTGATTGAATAGCATTATACTGGTATGGTAGGGGATTGTCTAAGGTTAATTAGATTCTTTTAACTGATAATCTGCCCGCGGCTGCACGTTACTGCTGGAGAAATACTCAGAATATACACTGTTTTAATTTCATTTTTAATGTTTTTGTTGTTTTTGTTTTTTGTTTTTATTATTGCGCAATATAATATAATAATAAACACCTTGAACGTCAATTTTATTGCTTCAATGTGATGTGTTGCTTGTATGCTATTATTGCATTTTTTTTAAAATAAAAAGCTGGAACGTGACATCAGCAACGCACAGCATTCTGGGACATTTGGACACGGACGCTAGGTCTAGACAGAGAAATAGTGGAGGTAGATTTAAAAATTTGTATTGTACATTTAAAAACACATTAGAATAGAGAACGCTTGCTGTGACATGAACTGCCGTATCTGCTGTCATGACCGGAGTGGAGAACGGATCTAAAATGAAGCGCAATTTTATGCTTTTCAGCTTAAAACAACACAATGGCGAAAGCAGCTCAATGAAAATAAACAACTTAAAAATCTGGCTTTATCATTTGTATTTATTATTTATTACAGTTTTACAATCCGATCCACTTAAATTTGTAAGTGCTCACACTATGAATAACACGTTTGGAAATGTAATTTAATTTGTGATGTGGCTCGTTGCGATCACTCTCCTTGTTCATAAAGCAACTCGTGACTAAACGTTACTGTTCAGCAGCTCTTTGTAAGAAATTGTGTATTTGTTCAAATTTAAGTCCAGTAAAACTTATTGAACTTTATCCCTCAATGAAATTAGGGTGATATGACATGCGATATGACAGCGTTTCTCAATTCCATTCCTCACGTACTGTCGCTCTGCATATATTGCATGGCTCTCTTATTTAACCTGATTCAGACAAGCAGCTAACTTAGTCCAAAGACAGCTCCATGACTGAACTGTGTTGCAATTAACATGGTGTTCAATTAACACAATGTTCATTGCTCCCCACTCCCTGAGCAGTGGAAATCAGTGTAAGTTTACTTAGGAATATTCATTCTTAGATTTGCGTTACACCACCGCCTGCATAGTCTTCACACACAGACGAAACTTAGAGAAGTGTGACACAATATACCCCTGTAAATAAATGCAATTTAAATTCATGTCTTGCACACGTTAATGTTCGTTGAATGGAACATATACGCTGTCTTTGAACTGTAATCAGGGCGGAATATTTCGAGTTTGCAGGGCACTTACTTTTGAATAGAACAGACATCTGAGATACACAAAATGTGCAGAGTGGTGGTTCACTTACAACATCAACTGGCTGAGATCAAACTATAGTGTATTTACTATAGTGTATAGGGGCTTTTATTTTGAAGTGCATCACCGCAGAAAAGAAAGGGAAATGGGTGTAATCGCAAATCTGTTTTGCATCTAATGAATGTGTGTTTTTACTAGTAAGAATACAATTGTAGAGCTCTGTAACTGGATTTCTTACTAGTAAGAACAGAATTAGAGAGCTCTCTAATATGCATTGTTACTAGTAGGAACTGAATTGTAGAGCTCTCTAATTAAATTATTACTAGTAAGATTACGATTGCAGAGCTCTGTAATTCAATTAGAGAGCTCTCTAATTCAATTCTTACTAGTAAGAACTGCACTAAAAAGCTCTCCAAATGGCATTTTTACTAGTAAGAACTGAGTTGTAGAGCTCTCTAAATAAATTCTTACTAGTAAGAATGTAATTGAGTGCTCTGTAATTCAATTAGAGAGCTCTCTAATTCAACTGTAACTAGTAAGAATTGAGAGAGTGTAACCTCGTCAAATTGAATTGAACCTGTTGAACTGCTGATTTTCTCCAGGAGACATTCCTTTCTTCTGATCATTGGCCAATATGGAACATTAAGCTAGTGTGACACACTAAGCACGTTGTACGCTACATCAAGAATTTGGGTGTTATAATGTGTTCAGCTTTATTTTTAGATAAACAGGTTACTATTGTTGTGAAACCTGTGTTTTATCAACTCGAATTGAAGTTAAGGTTTTGTTGATGGCATTGCCCCAAAATATATTGTTGACCTTTTGATTCCTAATCAAAATACAAAGAATATGAGCTCTTCAAATCAGATGATTCTTCATGTCCTTAAAACTAGAAATCAAAAGGTGATAGGTCTTTCTCAGTGGCTGCTCCACGTTTATGGAACCGTCTTTCAATGCATATAAATCCTCCTCATCTGTAGATGCTTTTAATCTAGACTGAAATCACATCTTTTTAGTTTAGCTTTTAGAATTGATTGAGTGATTAGGGTTTAATTTTTTAATTTGTAATTTTGTTTGTGTGATTATGTAATGATGCTGGAAAACACTTTGGTCAATGGCAGTTGTTGTATGCTGCCAGTACTGTGAGTTTAGGACACTTATAGATTTAAAAATATTATTTGCAAATAATATTTTTATTTTTAAAATATGTACACATTCTCTCTTCATTGTTTACCTAGTATGCCGCAAATGACTCTACAAAAACTTGAGAAGTGCATGTCATTGAATACTGATATTACATTTTTTTTTCAATCGATTTGACACATTTCTTTAAACAGGGGTCTTAAGTCTAAAAGGGGATGGAGTGGGTAGACTAGGGTGTGTAACGAGGTAAAGAAGATGAAGAGTGGAACAGGTAGACCAGTGGTTCTGCCTTTTTTGGGTCAACGCCCCCCTACCCATTATCCAGGTCCCTCACCGCCCCCCATCAAATTGTCCTCATTGAATATTAAAGTTGATTATTATTGTGTTTATTATGAGGACTGTTATTATATTTACAGTAATTCAAATGTATGGGGTCATTATGATTTTTAGGAAATGAGATTTCCAAAGTTTTCACTGACCAGCCTAAATGTATTTTGTAAATATAAACATATTTATTCATAAAATATTTATTTATTTATTTGAAGTATGCATCCCACTCCAAACAAGTTGGGACAGAGGCTGCTTTGAAACACAGCAAGCAGGTGAATTGGTAATAGGTGAGGGTGTCATGTTTGGCTATAAATGGAGCTTCTCAGACTTCGCAAACAAAGCTGCATCATGACTCAATTTTTTTTTTTATATATATATATATATTAACAAAATAAAACCAAGTTGGCCAGTGAAAATGTTGGATTTTTTCTTTGTACTTGAGTCAATTAAATAAAGGCTAAAGAGAACAAATGACATATTCTTCATTTTTTGGCATTTCACAAAACGCCCCAATTTTTAATTAGGGTTGTAGAAAGATGGGAAACACATGCTCCTCATTTTCAAAATAGTTACTATTTTAGTGCTGTCCTGATTTATATATTTGTTATCTTCAATTCAGTTTCATATCTAGCTTTTTTGACAGTGTGTTGTGCCAGCTATAATATTAATAATAAGAAATGTTTCTTAAGCAACAAGCAGCATAATTTCTGAAAGATCATGTGACACTGAAAGCTGTAGTAATGTACTGTAGATTAGCATGAGAAGAAAACACATTTTAAAATACATTTAAATAGAAAACTTTTTTTTCAAATGGTAGATTTACTGTTTTTACTGTAGGCTTTTTTTTTAAACAAACAAATGCAAACTTTTTTTATGAACCCATTAACAAGTCATACTGACCTTTTTTTAAAGGTAGTGTATAGTTTTGTCACGATACTGGAATTTCTAACTTCGATAGGATACCTTGAAAAATATTGATATTCGATACCATTTTCGATACCCCAGTGAAATCACACTGCCACAATATTAAGGGGGCATTTTTTTTTATTTAAAGATAAATATAACAAATATAGAAGATGACAATGAGGTATATTTTACATGAACACAAATGTATTGAGGTACTACATTGTTACAGCCCTGCTCAGCTTCTTAGCTTCATTTGAGTTTGCTTCATACTTTCTTTGCTGTTCAAATACAGCTGGTAGTGTAGGTTGTGAGCGTGTTGTTTTTGCTGCAGGTTGAGTCTCATCATCTTTCTGGTGATACAAGACAATGCAAAACTTTAATAAACTTTTGTTTTGTTTTGTTTTAGACCACACTTTTAAAATGAACTGAACTATCTAACTAATCATAAAACTTAAGCTAATGGTAATAGATATGTGTTAACATTAGTTAACACGAATAAACAATGAAAAATACTTCCAAAACATTTATTAATCTTAGTTAAAAGTTCATTTAAACTGACATTTACTAATACATGAACTAATTAACATCCAGAGTTCTATCTGTTAATATTTTTTCACTGGACCAGAGCTAACATGATATGTTGTATTTTTATTACCTACCGTTATCAAAGATTAAAATATACTCTAACAAATGCATTGCTCATCGATAATAAATGCTGGTTAATACATTAAAATTATTTGATGAACAGATTTTAATGCCGGATTCAAATATAATCACCGATCCACACATGCAAACGTGTGTGCATCACACGCGAAAACAATGCTCAGTTGCTCACTGGATCGACATAAAGACAAATTGCAGAATTTAAGTAATACTTTTTTGAATAAAGTTTAAATAAGCACAAGTTAATTTACATTTGACCACAGTTAAAGTATTTACTTGTCTAAGATTCCTCAGTAGAGATGCGCAGATGAGCTCAAACATCACCCGAATCCACAGCTTCAAATAAATTATCTGCCCACCACCCTCCTGCACCTGTATTTTTCTCTGATTTAGATAACCACACCCGATCGTCATTTACAATTATTCTAATTCTTAGTTTTGCATGATGATATGTTGAATGGATGGTTTATTTTTAACAGCAGATTCAGCTGATCTGCACATCTCTGCACACTTATATAAGCTTAAATACTCTAAAGCCATGCTAAAAAGAATAATGTTAACTGACATCTGGACGTGACTCTCCGCAGTCTCTGATGAAATCGGTTGGGTGAATGGAACAAGAGCATTATTGATATGATGGTCCAGAACAACATCACCAGCCACAAAGGAAGAGACCTGTGGAGATGATGAGAGGAGCTTTTCAAGCATGGATTCAGACTTCTCACATTTTAGTTTTCTCTATGATGTACAGCACAGCATGTGTGTAGTGTAGATAAAATGCAATGCAGATGAAAATCTCTTCCAGATGTAAATGAAAGGCAGGATCAATTTAGTGTAATTCATGTATGACAACATACAAACAACCCCCCCCACACACACACGTATATGTATGTATATGTATACACTGATCAGGCATAACATTATGACCACCTTCCTAATATTGTGTTGGTCTGCCTTTTGCTGCCAAAATATCCCTGACCCATCGAGGCATGGACTGCACTAGACCCCTGAAGGTGTGCTGTGATATCTGGCACCAAGATGTTAGCAAACCTGACAAACCTTGAATCTGGCTACATAATGTTCAGTGATTTGGGGGAATATTTGTTTCTTCCTGATAATGCTAAATGAGCACAACATGATCTTTTTTTTGACCAGCTGTTTTTACTGAATAATCAGTCCAATATAAAAAGGAACAACAAACACCAATGTGATGTGGACTGTTGTTGTATGTTTTTGTAGGTTGTCTGGCTGTATGGTGACAGAGAAATGCTGTCATTATGTGTCTTCAGCTCTGAGTTCAAACCCCTCACACCTGAGAGAGCTGGATCTGAGCTACAATCACCCAGGAGATTCAGGAGTCAAGCTGCTTTCTGAAAAACATAAGGATCCAAACTGGATCAAACTCAAGTATGTCAAGCAGGAGGAGTTTTTGGGTTTTATTGTTTAACTTTTCATTGTCTTTGTATATCTATATGAGTCTAGGAGTTTCTAGAGGATGCAACAATCAAAATTAAAGATCACTAGTCTGAGGAGTAAAATCTAAAATAACCTGTTCAGACAAAACAAATTAACAAAAAACTATATTTTAACTCCCTAACTGGCCACAAAACAGACAGTTAAAATACAAAAAAAAAGTTAAAACTTCTTTTCTGATAATCTTCATAATCACCAAGTCTGAACTGTAAAAACAGCTGCACAGAGCTTACAAGACACACAAACACATCATACTGACCCACAAGCTCTTAGAGAAACAAATAAACAGCAGTGTAACTTAATAATCTTTCATATAACAGTCACTTCAAACAGGTCCACATCAAAGATGTCTTCTCTTACACATGCTGTTTCTATCCTGTCTAACAGGAAATTAATGTCAGTGACCCTCACTACATCTCTGATTAGACCATATAGATTATTTAAAAAAAATAAATAAAAGAATAATAATGATTTTAAATAACTATCTATGATATAAGCCTACTAGTTAACTGTATAATTAGGTTTACATTAATGGCAAGTTAGCTAATAAGCTAACTGTCTGTATAAGTAGTGTTTCACTATTGAATGTACTGATAAAAGCTTTCCAAGTTGTTTTCATACTTTACTATGTGATGTTTAAGTAATATGTTCAATTGCAGGATCACAATATATTCATATATTTCATGCACAACTGATAATTTTTAGAAAATAATGTTTGCACTGCCAGCAGCAATCACTCTTTCCTTGGTCACCCACTGAAGCTAAACAGGATTGAGCCTGATCAGTACCTGGATGGGAGACCTCCTAAGAGTTAAAATAATAATTCATACAAATGTATTTATTATTTTTGATATCATGATTGTAGCATGTATTAAAGGTGACATACGACTTTTTAAGTGTTTAAGAGCTATAATCGGGTCTCCGGTGCATCTACCAACCCAGTAACTTTGTTTAGGCTTGCAAAAAAAAACTAGTGTGTCAGATTTTGCTCCCCTGTGACGTAGATAGGAGATTTTATTATAATATTACGGCCCCATAATCTGCATGTTTTTCCCAGCCTCAGAGGAGACAAGAGAGCAGTGGATTTGTTGATTTGTTTACTGTATATTACGCTGCTGACACACAGATCTAGTATAAACATGTAATTTTTTTCCTAGCTGTTTGTCTTCACAGACATAACCAACTGTTTTTGTAACCAGGGCTTGATATTAACATCCACCAACCCACCAAAAATGGAGGTGGTTTTTAACAGTGACGGGTAACACGGTCACTTCCACTAGACTAGTGTTTCTCAACAGGGGCGGTACCGCCCCCCAGGGGGTGTTTGGACAGCATCGGGGGGCGCTGGAAGCAATAGTTTTGAAAGGGGGCCATGTGAGCTGTTCCTGGGGGGTGTTTGGTCAAGACGAGTTTACACCAAAGATGTATGAGCTGAAACTTTCAAAGGAAAATGGTCTGCCACATCCTAATGCTGTCTTTACTGGATACGTAAAAACGCACTTTCTATATCTATTGTTCAACTTGTCGGTAGCGCAGGCGTGTGGAAATCCCGCAGGCAGAAATAGAACGCAGCATCTGTTTATTGTAGTGCTCACGCTCAGTTGTTACTGAACGACAGATTATAATGGGATCGATGTGCTTTAACACATGTGTCGCGCTGTTCGTGGCCTGTGTAGTAGTGGTGTTCGCTGCTAGTTTACACCAATATTCCCGCTCCTAGACCTGACGGTGTATCATTTCTTTAGCAACGACTTCAGTACTTTAGTGTTTGCTTGACTTTCTGTAGCGCAGCTGCTGCGTCAAAACAATAGCAAGCATTTAGACACGATAAAGCAAGAGATGTTGGTTTTTCGCGTTTAGAAAAATTAATATTAATACTTTTTGTTTGCTGATTGGCTGCGGTTGGTTTGAATACCATATTTCTAAAGAGTTTATTCAAAGCTCACAATTAAAGCCTAAGTTATATCCACATGGCTGTTTTGCTCCTTTTTTGCTTCTACTGATAATGATAACGATACTTCATGATAAATCAAAAATGTGATGAATGTCATGTGCCATTCAGTGACATAAAAAAAAAAAAATAAAAAATAAATATATATATATATATATATATATGCATGAGCTGTTTTGGGAGTTAAGATACATGCTTTTAAAGCAGGCCTATATATTATAAATAAAATATAGACTATAATATACACTAACTTTAAATAAAGGTCAGTATGACTTGTTAATGGGTTCATAAAAAAGGTTGCATTTGTTTGTTTAAAGTGCTCCAATTATGCCATTTCAAAGGTTGCTAATATTGTTTTATGAGACTCCTAAAACAGGTTTACATGTATGCAATGTCAAAAAACACTTTAGTTTTCTCCAAAAATAATTTAATTTTACCTCATTTCTTGATTCATAAACAACTCGTGCAAAGCAGTTTGAAGAATCAGTCTCTCTAAACCCCTCCTTTCCATGAGCCCTCACTGCTGTGATTGGTCAGATGGTGCAGTCCTTTATGATTGGTCTATCGCTACAGCGTGTGTCGGAAAACAAAACGCCCATTGCCATAACAGAAAGACAGCCCTGGAGACTTGTCAATACATAGAAAAGATGGCATTGATTTTACCTTACCAATTCGACCCGGAGTCTAAAGATGAAATGCTTAAGTGGCTGATCGACAAGTTAGCACGGACTACTGTGTAAAGTGCTCGCAGTTTGCTTACGTAAGCGAACTGGGCACATCACTATGTTGTAAACTTTAACATTGTATTATGCATTAAGTGGCTTTCACACCGAACACGGAAAGCGCTGCGCTGGCCGCTGGGTTCAGTGCAGCTTTCAGAGCACAGCAGCAAAAGTTCAACTCATTATAAACTTTGAGCACGGCATGTGCGCCTTGGCCAATGCAGAAACAAGCCATCCTCGCGTGGTGCAAACAATTGAAATGAATGGGTTTCATAGTGCAGCGCTTTCCGCATTCGGTCTGAAAGCTGTTTTATGCGCCATCTTTTATCATTGCTTTAACTAATGAGACAGACAGACAGTCAAGCTGCATCAATCACACATTTTTAGACTACAGTGGATCCACAGCTGAACAACAGAACTACAGAAGTGTGAGTTAGCCGGTTAGCAAGACATGTGCAGGGTTGTTACACAACATAACATTCAAAACTACATATTTTGAACTATAGCTAGAAAATACATTCTTCATAGATTCATCTTTTGGAAGTGAATACAAAAGAAATTTACTCACAGCTTAGAATACAGTGTCTTCTCGTCATGACAAACCACATGGAAATTTTACTGTGTTTGTGGGCGGGCAAGTGGTTCGCAACGTAGAACGTGGGCGGACATTATGCAAATGTGTTACTTCATGATGTGCAGCCGTAACAGAAAGATTTGAATTCCTGACGACTCATTCAGGCGTTTGTGAGCCGACTCTTTTTTTTTTTTTTGATAGACAATAACTTTATTTATCATGCACTGTCGGCTTCACAACTTTGCAGACAGTTTATGTTCACATACAGCTACATGACACACTGCATGAAAGGTCATATTTGAAAAGGCTTAATAGGGGCACTTAAAAAAAAAAAAAAAAACAGCCTACAGTAAAAACAGTAAATATCTACCATTTGAAAAAAAAAAAAAAAGCTTTCTATTTGAATGTATTTTAAAATGTTTTCTTCTCATGCTAATCTACAGTACATTACTACAGCTTTCAATGTCACATGATATTTCAGAAATTATGCTGATTGTTGCTTAAGAAACATTTCTTATTATTAATATTATAGCTGGCACAACACACTGTCAAAAAAAAAGGAATTGAAGGTAACAAATATATAAATCAGGACAGCACTAAAATAGTAACTATTTTAAAAATGAGGAGCACAAGTTTCCCATCTTTCTACAACCCCAATTAAAAGTTGGGACGTTTTGTGAATCAAAAAATGAAGAATATGTCATTTGTTCTCTTTAGCCTTTATTTAATTGACTTAAGTACAAAGAAAAAAATCTAATATTTTCACTGGCCAACTTAGTTTTATTTTGTTAATATTAAAAAAAATTGAGCCATGATCCAGCTTTGCTTGCGAAGACTGAGAAGCTCCATTTATAGCCAAACATGACACCCTCACCTATTACCAATTCACCTGCTTGCTGTGTTTCAAAGCAGCCTCTGTCCCAACTTTTTTGGAGTGGTATGCATACTTTAAATAAATAAATAAATAAATATTTTATGAATAAATGTTTATATTTACAAAATATATTTAAGCTGGTCAGTGAAATCTTTGGAAATCTCGTTTCCTAAAAATCATAATGACCCCATACATTTGAATTACTGTAAATATAATAACAGTCCTCATTATAAACACAATAATAATAATCAACTTTAATATTCAGTGAGGACAGTTTGATGGGGGGCGGTGAGGGACCTGGATAATGGGTAGGGGGGCGCTGATCCAAAAAAGGTTGAGAACCACTGCACTAGACACTTTGGCAGGTTGAATTTTATAACAGAGCTCGACATTAATGCTTGTCTGGGGCAAGTGGATTTTTTGAAGGGGCACGTGGGGCAAGTGGATTTTTTGAAGGGGCACGTGAAAGAGAATTTTACTTGCCTGATCGGACTACTAATCTGATCAAAACATCTAATTAGGGAAGCACTGACATTTTGGCACAAATTATTCTGTTTTTAATACCTTTGTTGTAAATGGCAATTGATAATGAATTGACAGTATTGACAGTAATAAGGTCACGCCATTTGAGGATCTCACAGCCTGTCTATACAATCAATACAAGTAAACACAATTGCACAGGAAACATACTGCTGTAAAAATCTAGTTTTACTTTTAGTTATAGAACGTGTCACGACCAAGAGACTACAGTTTTCTTTGAAAACCACACTTTGATTCTTTTCAATGAATCGGTTAAATTGATTCGCCAATCGCACCAAACAAATCATTCACAAATTAGAATGATCCGATTGCAGCTGTTCTCGAGTCGACAACCCATTGATTCAAATGATCCGTTTAGAGCGAGTCTCCAGTCAACTGAATTCACAAGTAAGAATCGGGAGATCTTGTGCGTGTGCGCCACTGATGCTGCGAAAAGTTACTGATGCTGAATTTTAGGATTAATAATTGCAACTGAAAATCATATTTAGGTCAAAGCTGTCCGTTGTTTGTGAATTACATCTGCTGTAAAGGGTGATCCGTTTCTGAAATGTTTGAATTCAGACACATCAACATCAGTGTCTCTGCTTTAGGTCAAAAATGAAAAATTTAAATAACAGATTAAATAAAATAACTCATGTATGTTCATATTCCCCCGCTGCTGTAATGTTAGCAGTTTTACTAAAATGCTACGCATGTAACCCTACGTGACGTCTGTTTTTATATTGTTTAGCAACAGTATAAATTTTTATATTGTTTGGATCAACTAGAATAGACAGACATGAATGTTTATTCATAACCATACTGAATATAAGTAAATGTTGTTAGCTGATGCTAACTGTCTAGCTAACAGGCTAGCTGGTGCTAAGTTGAGGTAATTTTTAGATATAAAGTCCAAATATTTTTATTCAACAACCTAGATAGATTACATCCAAGGGAAAAAGAAAGGATGTGATGTTCAGAACATGGTAACTACAGTAATTATCAAAGTGGGAAGTGATGCCCTCTGGGGGCATTTGACCAGGGGTGTTTTTACACAGACAATGTTTGAAAGGAAAAAAATCATTATGAAAATATAATTATATTTTCCTTAAAATGTGCTTGCTAACTTCAGGCCTTATTCACAGTCATATATAACTGTGACTTTATGCAAAACAAGAAGCTTTAAAACACTTTTTTTTTCTTATTGGAGAAAATGAGATGGTCAAATCTGTTTTCTCTCAGGGACATTGCAGTGTAAGCTTCACATTGAATATTACTACATCACTCTCATCAACATAGTCCATATCAACAACAAAAATGTATTTTTACTTCATATAGTGGTTATTTTGGGAAAATCCCATGTATTTGAGTAGTAGGAATATAAAAAAAAAATGTGCTATTATAAAATTCAATTAAGTAGCCTATATAAAATTGCAAAATAAATCTATCAGTACTTTTTTACTTAAGTACATAAAAAATCGGGTACTTTTGTACTTTCACCTGAGTAAAATTGAAAGAGGAGCACTTTTACTTTTACTGGAGTAATATTTTATTATACGTATCTGTACTTTTACTCAAGTACTTGACTTGTGTACTTCATCAACCACTGATAATTTGAGTCAATGATTCAGTGATCCGTTCATGAAGACGGCACTTGCTTCATTCTTGAATGAATCATCCTGTGTTTGAAGGCATGACTCAGTGACTCAGTGATTCATTAAAACAGTCACTTGCTGCCACCTATTGGTGGTTTACTTTCATATTTAAAAGTAGCTTATCTTTGTATTTTTTCCCAACATTTCATATTTTTATATATTAAAAAAAAACTGATTTTAAAGACCGAGATCATAACATTATTTATACTGTGGCAATTTTACAATGTAAATCCTTTCATGCTACATTTTAGATTTATTAAATGTGTAAATGCATTGAGACATTGAGAAGACTTTGAAAATAAGAGACCTGGAAATCAATTTAAATACATTTTAGTGTATAGTAACTTTAGTCATATAAAACATAATTTCCCAAAATTATTATTATTAAAATTATTGAAAAAAAAAAAAAGTGTGGCCAATGAAAAAGCTAATTATGGAAAACCACTAGCCACAGTGGCTGGTGAGCAAAAAAGCTCAGTTTTTAACTCATGTATTTTTAACATAAACTTGTGTCTTTGACAGTTTAAGCAATAAGACATTGAAGAGAGCTTAGTTTAGTACTCACATGCCGTGTGACAGACGCTTTCTGTCCGTGTGCTGTGGATGTGTGCGCTCAGAAAACCATATATCAGAAGTTTAAACTGAAATAGCTATAAAACACATGATTTCAGTGTGATGTACATGATAATCAAAACCAAACATTTTGATTTGGAAGAGATCTGAGATACGAGCTGTAAAGGCACAGCTCTGTTCGGGGAACAGGACGGGGAGCAGCAGCTCATTTGCATTTAAAGAAACATGCATGAAAACTGTTTCTGCTTCCACTATGATATAATAAATGATCTGTGGGGTATTTTGAGCTGAAACTTCACAGATCCATTCTGGGGACACCTGAGACTCAGGCTACGTTCACACTGTCAGTTTTTGGGATTGACAACCACATTAACTTTCAGGTGTGAGTCTTGAAATGTCCCGTTCACACAGCAGCTAACAGTAGCGTCTGGAATATTGTCTGTATGAGCGTGCAACAGGAATCAAGCCTGTATTCCTTATCAGTAACCAAAGTAATATCCAAGATGGCGACATCCATAAAACTGAAAGTCCTATCACTTTCTGACACAAGAGACACGAGCCATGCGTTCATCCATCAAACCTACATTATCCGACAGCAGCTTTTGAACTTGAGTGTAGAGAGGAGCAGAACACAAAACTGACAAGAGCGGCTCCGGTGGAGACGGGATATAAAACTTCAGATGACACACAGCTCATTTCTCAGTCACTCAGTTTCTGAGTTTGTGCGACAGAGACTCTCTATCACACTGAATGACGTGACAGTTGTTTAGTCCTGTTCTGTTCACACAGCGCGTGTGTTCTGACAATGTGATTTGTGAGTCCTGAAAATGTACGGGTGTGAGTTTGGTTATAGAATATGTAAATTGTCACACCCATTCAAATAACTGTATTACTGTGTGTGATTTTGTAAAATATAATGGCAGTATAAAGGGCTCAAATACAGGACTTGACAAAAACTGTAATTAGGTTGACTTTCTGTTATTTGCTGTGTTTTGTGACTTTTAAAATACATCTTTGTAAAATGGGATACAGTTGGCTCACCTTTAACAGGTCCTTAGCATTGATTTGTGTTTTTTAAAGCATGTTTAACATGATTGTTTTATGGTTTTCATAAAACTCTTTTCAAAATCATTGAAAGTCAAAATGGTAATTTCAGGTGTTCTTTTTAACTAGGACTGACTTCATCATTTTGAAGATTTTCAAAGTGAGTTTTGAAAATGCCATCTTGTTGGAATTTTAAAGACCCAATATGGGAATCTTTGGTGACGGTGACGTCATGCGTGTGCGTAGTTGACAGCAGCTAACTACCCAGGTAGCCAAAATGATCTGGCCCAATAACGGCCCAAATCCAGCAGGCCGGAAGAAATAACTTGGGCCAGTTGCAGTTGCTGGACTCTTGTGAATCACGGGAATGAATGAATGACGTGCCGAAACTGAGCTGACACTGCCGGCATCGGGCCACAGTCACGCCAGCATAGATTATACAATTAGCTGGAACTGGCCTGAGTCTGGATTCCAGATGGAAATATATATGAAATACAGGCCTGTATTTATTTAATTAATATGAACAACAAATATCACACACACACACACACACACACACAGTAAGAATGACACCATATAAATATAAGAAATGAGAATTTATTTGAATTTACCATTGTAAAAAGTGACATCAACAAATACAAATAAACACTACAGAAACTCTTAATAACTCTCAGGACCTCAAGTTTATCCTAAAAGAGGGACAGAATAAATGAAAAGAGAGACACATATTGACACATGGTTAGTCAGATCTCAGTGATGTCAATGGTAAATGTTAACAACATTTGGAGCAAACTTTAGGAAGAAATTCTTTGTTGTAGGGCCTGCTCTCTTCTTCCACCATGTCATCTGTTTATAAACTTGTCAGTTTCTGTATATAAAACATTTTTTTTTATATATTTATTTTTTTTTTTCTCTGCAAATACTGCAGTGTGCTGGATGCAGAAAACAAGAAGTTTATAAACAGATGACAAGGTGGAAAAAATGTCAGGCTGGTATATGTGGCACAATGTTGCCTATTTAAACATGAAGCTTAGCATAAACACCACATATAGAAAAAAAGATGAACATGGGTATACGAAGAAGAAGAACCACTTTATGTGGTTAAACAGGTATTTCAGAAAGTACTTTTTACAGACTTTATTATGTTGTAGATTTAAAGACCTTTAAAAGTTTGGGCACCCTGCATGGTCACTACTTGGCAATGCTCTCTTTGGTGAATATCACTGCCTGTGAAATGGTACAGTTTACAGCTTTTTGAGTAATAGGGTATTCAAAATGTAATATGTAAAATGTCAGTAAAATGAATCATATTAATTTTGGCCCTACTTGACCACTCACAACACCCTGACTCAATCAGTACAACAACATTAATCTTAACATATTGTGGCCCATCTGATTTCAATTTCCTAAAAGAAACCATATATTTACACATCTACTCTATAGCAAAATATAACATTCAATTACTTACATGGCACAGATGCACTCTCTTCAGATGATCTTGACAAATCTGACAAAAAATATGAAAAATCAGTCACAGAAAGATTAAAAGTAGTACAGCAGGAAGGCACATTATTATACTATTCACATAATATGTTGTGTAATTAAATAAATTTCACTAAACACTAATAAATACATAAATAAAAACTGCTACATGGCATATATTTAATGAACCTAAATACAAATATTGAGAATATGTTTGACAATCAGCTGAAAAAATATACTTACAAAGCCAAAGACGCTCAGTGCTGTGGAGTCTTCATGATGCAGCAGCTACTGACACAAAAACAAAGGAGAGAAAAAGAAAAAGCATCACTGATTATGAGTCAGATAATACATATATCTGTACAAATTGAAATGTACTGATTTTTAATCAATGGTTATTGACTAATCAGTGTGTTGAACATGGCAAATCAAAGACACAGAATGACTGCTAGATTGATCACTTACTTACACATAACAATCTGAAAAAAAAAAGAAAGAAAAAACAAATAAGCTATTACTTAAAATAGTAATGTGTATGTGTGTGTGTGTGTGTGCAGGTTTAGGCATTCTGGGGAGCAAATATTCACACAAACAGTAAAACCTTTGGGACTGACACATATGGCTCATAGTAGGGCTGAATGTGGCTAAATGTGCCATTTCTCAACCATAATCGGGCCAGATCCACTGATCCCAAGCCTAGCCAAATCTGGCAACCATTACTGGGCCAAAGCTGCCTCACTTCTGACCAGCACACAGCCGACACTCAGCCGCAACCGACCTGACTCCACTGGCTACTTGGGTACTGGCCTGGCATACTTAATACAGCTTTTTTGCAGTTTGGATATGTGTAAACACGAATCGTTTGGAAAACATTGTCATCTATAGAGTATGTAAAACATTTTTAAAAAACACAAACTTTTCAGTTTTTCACTACATTGTTGTCATGTAAACGTAACCTTACATTAACAGGATGTTCAAATGAGACAAGATGAGTCAAACTCCAACTGTTATTAAGTATGAAGTGGATTAAGTGATCCAAAATATATAGTCATACAGAATAAGACATTAATATGTGCTTTAGAAATACTAATAAACAGTCTATATGCGAGTTATATGCATGATAATAAGCAACCAGTTAATAGTGAGAATTGGTCCTTAGAATAAAATACAGCTGTTTGTGTATCGATTCTGTATCAAATCAATGTGCAGCAGTTTAAAAGAACAGCGTTTAGTGGAAAAGTGCAAGGTTACTAGAAAATAATGAATGTATATAGAAGTATAATATATAGACTACAACAAGGTTTAATCTGACCACAGAGGAACACAACTGAGGTTGTCTGATATAAAGAGACGTAATCTCCGAAACAGAGCTTCAGTCGTGTGCAATACTGAAATATCTGATAAGTATGTTACTTATTTTTGTCAACCTGGCAACCTTGTGGCAAAGTGCTGGCCTTCAGAAAACACTGGTAAACTTGCAGTTTAGTGATCTCTACTTCATATTATATTCTCAGAAAAGTGTCATTCATCAAGTGTTCATTTATGAGAGAGAGAGAGAGAGAGAGACTGTGTATGTATGAATTACCACAGTTTTCGCCGCGTTTCTCTTTTAACAGTGCAGCTGTGGCATTAAATTACTTCTGAAAAATGATATTACAAACTCCTTGATGAGAAAGATAATGTAGCTCTTCAGCGGGCGAAGCTATTTTATTGTTAAAATTGGGGGGCAGCACTTAAGTTTCTTTGTTGCTGAAATTGTGTGTGTGTGTGTGTGTGTGTGTGTGTGTGTCTGTCTGAATGTTAAAGTGCCCCTATTATGCCATTTTAAAGGTTGATAATATTGTTTTAATAGACTCCCAAAATAGGTTTACATGTATGCAAGGTCAAAAAACACTTCAGTTTTCTCCAAAAATAGGTTTAATTTTACCCCATTTCTAAATGATTCCTAAACGACTCGTGCAAAGCAGTTCAAAGAATAACCCCTCCTTCTGTGAGCCCTCACTGCTGTGATTGCTCAGATGGAACAGTCCTTTATGATTGGTCTACCGCTACAGCGTGTCGGAAAACAAAACGCCCACTGCCATAACTGACTGACAGCCCTGGATACTTGTCAATACATAGAAAAGATGGCATCGATTTTACCATAACAATTCCAGCCAGAGTCTGACGATGAAACGGCTGAAGTGCCTGATCGACAATTTAGCACAGACTACCGTGGAAAGTGCTCGCAATTTGCTTTTATAACCTATGTTGTAAACTTCAACACTGTATAATGCATTAAGTGGTTTCACAAGGAAAGCGCTGCGCTGCCACTGGGTTCAGTTCAGCCCTTCAGAGCACAGCGGCAGAAGATTATTTGAACAACTTATTTGAACTTTGTCCGCGCAGCAGAAGAAATTAAACCGAATGGGTTTCATAGCACAGCGCTTTCCGCATTCGGTGTGAACGCCGCTTCGTGCGCCATCCTTTATCATTACTCCAACTAATGAGACAGACAGACAGTCAAGCTGCAATCAATCACACATTATCAGACTACAGTGGGTCCACAGCTGAACAACAGAAGCGTGATTTAGCCAGTTAGCATGACATGTGCAGGGCTGTTACAACATAACGTACACAACTACGTATTTTGAAAGATCGCCAGAAAATACAATCTTTGTAGATTCATCATCTTTTGGAAGTGAATATAAAACAGTTTTACTCACAGCGTATGATACAGCGTCTTCCGCATAATGTACGTGTAAATTTACATGTGACATAAACCACACAGAAATTTGACTGTTTGTGGGCGGGGCAAGTTGTTCATGATGTAGAACGTGGGCAGACATTATGCAAATCTGTTATTTCGTGACGTGTGGCCGTAACAGAGAAAGATTTGAAATCCTGACGACTCGTTTAGGCAAATGTGAGTCGACTCCTTTTTTTGATAGACAATAACTTTATGTATCGTGCACTGTCGGCTTCACAACTTTGCAGATAGTTTATGTTCACATACAGCTACATGACTTTTTTTTTTTTTTGAAGCCTATATGATATTGTTTGTTAATTGTTGTGGCCTCCATATATTAGTTAATAATAATACAGTGATGTTTAAGAATCAGACTTACCCTTGTTTTTAATATAATTCACCAAAAATCACACTATGAAAAAATTTTAGTAACTATTGCAAATAGCAAACATATCAAAACAATATTATAACACAATTATGGCTTTACAAAAACACATTAAAATAAAACAATAAATATGATAACATGATAAAACTGTATTTAACAAATGTTTGATATTTTCTAACTGTTAACATTTTCACAAACTGAGTACAGTAATTACAACTTTACAAATTTTATGTTTGCTTAATCTTCTCTATCCCTTTTCAGGCTTATTATTTTGCATGTTAAGCTCATTTTGACAAAGTATGTGCTTTCTACAAATCTAATTGTGCAAGTGTAATTGATTTGTTTATTTTATTTTATATATACAGTCGAGGTCAGAATTGTTGGTACCCTTGTTAAATATGATCAAAAAAATGCTGTGAAAATAAATCTACATTGTTTATCCATTTAATATTTAATTAAGTAATATAATATATTAAAATATCTAATATCTAATAAAAAAATCACATTGTGATATAAATAATTGTCTCTAATACACAATGGCCACAATTACCCTTAGAAATTATTGAGTAAAATATTTCTAAAGTATATTTCCATTAATATTTCAGTTTTTTTAGCACAGCAGCATGACAAAGAACATGAAATTATCCAGGAGTGTAAATGTGAGGTAATACAAAGCCCAAATTCACTTTATCATTGAGCACAATGAGAAAAACCAAAGAATATATAGTTCTGATGTGCAGCAAAAGATTGTTAAGCCTCACAAATGATTAAGTGTCTATAAGAAAAGAGCTCAAGCACTGAAAATCAACAATAATTTTATTTACTTTTTGATCATATTTACTGAGGACACCAACAATTCTGAGCACGACTGTATATTTCTCATATTGTAGTTGTGACGCTGTTGCCAGTAAGTTACTGTAATTAGAATTTACAGTAGCAAACCGTATTTAATTTACAGTTGCAGACTGTAGCTGTTTTACAGCCAAATACTATTAAAAAGGCAAATTCATCAGTATACTACAGTAATTCATTCATTTTGATATAGATTTCAGTAGATTTTATTTTATATTGAATTTATTTAAATTTATTTTATTTTTACTCTACATAGGTACTACTGACATTCAATTAAAACAGACACAATAATTACAAAATATCAAATACTTTATTTAAAACATTGCATGTATAAGACTTAAAAATACAGTCTTAAGCTGCTGGAACAGTGCATCTTCACCATTTCCCCTGTCTTAGGACGTTTTGCAGTGCATTATGTTGTATCCTCACAAAGAATTTATAGGCAAAAGAATACACAGCCATCTGCAAATCCCAGGTGCTGCTCCAAAACGTGGCCACCACCTTTGCTCACCATCCACTTTGTTAGTGACAGAAATGTCTTCTCTGAAAAACAAGTAGAAGAAATGGCACACTTTTAAAAGGAAAACCCCACACAGAATAGACAAACATCTCAAAACCATATTGTTCTCTTACCATGAACTATCAGTCTCAGGGTGGCTGGCATGCTTGTCTTTCTTGATGCTTCATTGCAGTTGCCTTTAAAACACAAACACAAAAAAATGCAGTAAATCTTAAGTTCCATTAGTAATTATAACAAACTAATTCTAAACCTAGAAAGGCAGCTAGCCGTTAGCCATATAACTTGTCTAACCTAGCTAACCGATTTTATTTTCTCAACAGGCTACTGGCCAACATTATACTAACACCTGAACAAAATTTCACATAAGTTAACCTAATGTTAATATAAGATAAGCATTGCTGGTTGAAAATTATTTTAATTCAGTAACTTAATTTAATAAGCTGACAAACCCCAGCGCATTTTACTATAGTAAAGTTTGTAACCGCCATGTTGATGGGTAAATATTACTAGGTTAAACTGGTGTGCAAAAATCTGAAAAACACTCAGACAAACGTATATTTATTTTTACCTTACTTGCTGGTCTTAATCTCTCGTAAGTTGCATTGACACACAATGTAGATGTTCGCCAGAACTCTTCTGCTCTCACGAGTTCATCCCCTGGCAAATGCTGCGACGCTGCCCGCTGCTTCAGCGTTTTCCTCGGACACGAGTGGCGCGGCGCAGCGCCACTCGACAAAAGACAATATAGAACCCATTAAATATACAATCTACAGTGGATGCTTACAGTAAAGTAATGCCCTGTAAATTTCTGACTTACAGATGTACTTAAAGCGCTCGCACTGTGTCTGACATTAAGGACAAACAGATTTTCCAGTCATTACAAGTGATGCAACACATCCAGTGTAATCCGTCCCAAGTTGTTGCGGCGTTGTAGACACAGTGTAGGGCAAATCGTGTCAATTCAAATATAATAAATGAGGAAAATAAAACGACCTCAATAAAATGCAACCAATGAGGCCATTACAGCAAATACAGTAGTATACAGCAATTTAAAAAAATACAGTAAGTCTCTCTCTGTATTTGGGGTCTGACGTCAAAGAAAATTCCCATAATGCAATGGTTATTACAGTTATTTACTGCAAAGGGAATTTGCAGTATTATACTGGGTGATATAGAGTTAATAACTGTAGAAATTACAGAAATGTCTAACAGTGCACTGCCTTGAAACCAATAACGGCATCTCTCGTTTTGCGCTTGTCCAGGTTCTTCATGGCTAAAGTACAAAGTAGCGATGCAATCAAATAATCAGTAATAGCTCACAGCGCCTCTGCTGCTGAAAATAATCACAATCACACGATTACCACCTGCTGATATTGGTCGAGCTTTTACAGAGTATTTGCAGGTTGTGTTGAATGTGCTGTAAAACGGGGACATTTCTGGGGACAGATCCAGTTGGGGACAGGACAACAAAAACCAGGACATCTGGTCGCCCTACTGAATGTGAGATATATGAAGATATACAGCCCTACTAGCAACCGCCCCATGTACCCTAGCAACTGCACAGCAACACCCTAGCAACCAGCTTGTGTACCTTCACAACAACACAGCAACAGCCTAGCCACACCCCCAAGTACCCTACCAACCATATAGCAACACTCTAGCAACCACCCAGAATGTGTTATCAACCGCACAGCAAGTACCATAGCAACCAAATAGCAACAGCCTAGTAACTACCCTAAGTACCTTAGCAAATGCATAGTAACCACCTCCAGTACCTTAGCAACTGCATAGCAACAGTCTAGTAACCACCTCTAATATCTTAGCAACTGCATAGCAACCACCTCCAGTATCTTAGCAACTGCATAGCAACCACTTCCAGTACCTTAGAAACTGCATAGCAACAGTTAGTTGACTGTCTGAATGTGTGTGTGTTTTCTAGTGTGGATCATGGAAGAGAATCCAGGATTACAGCAGGACTGAAGAAATGTACGTCTACAAACACACACACACACACACACACACACACACAGCTGTAGTGATTGTTGTTGTCTTATAAATGTGTCTGTTCTTGTGTTCAGATGCCTGTTTTCTCACACTGGATCCAAACACAGCACACACTCGACTTATTCTGTCTGAGGAAAACAGAAAGGTCACAAATGTGAGAGAGAATCAGTCGTATCCTGATCATCCAGACAGATTTGATGATGTGCGTCAGGTGTTGTGTAGAGAGAGTGTGTGTGGACGTTGTTACTGGGAGACTGAGTGGAGTGGAGATCTTGTGTTTATATCAGTGTCATATAAGAGCATCAGCAGGAAGGGAGCGGGTGATGAGTGTGTGTTTGGATCTAATGATCAGTCCTGGAGTTTGATCTGTTCTCCCTTCAGATACTCATTCAAACACAATAACATAGAGACTGATCTCCCTGTGGAACCCATCATCAGTCATAGAGTAGGAGTGTCTGATAATATCTATAGAGTAGGAGTGTATGTGGATGTGAGTGCAGGATCTCTCTCCTTCTACAGCGTCTCCAGAAACACAATGAGTCTCATCCACACAGAACAGATCACATTCACTCAGACGCTCTATCCTGGGTTTTATGTTTCTGTTGGATCATCAGTGACACTGTTGATGAATGACAATAGACTGATGAGAGATTGTACCCATAATGCTTTGAGCTGCTGATGAATCAATAAGAGTGAGATGTTCTGGAGTCTCTTCATGACATTAATACTGCAGCTCAACTTCTGTCACTCAAATAACATAGAATAAATGTGTCAGAAATCCTCATATAGACAGTAAGATCAGTGTGTGTGAGTCTAGATTTGTGTTTTTATTGTGTCTCGTCACTCATTTGTTTTATTAGTGTTAAAAATGTCAAAATGTCACAATCTTGATGAAGATCATGTCATTCATTTCTCTTGTTTTCGTGCAGAAATAATAAAACACAATGACAAATCAAGTTGAGATCAGATTTTAATTGATGTTTATATCAGGAATATAATCGATTCTTCACAAGACTGAAATGAACTTCTGACATTATGAAATATGACAATAATCACAGCATTTAATAACAATAATTATTGTATTTACAGTAAAGATGTATTAAATTACGGGATCTCTTTAAATAAAGAAGCTGTTAGAATATATTTTAAAATATTTTCAAAGTTTTAAAGTTAATGTGTTTTTTTGGGAATAGAAACTATAAATATGAAGTTTATTATAAATATTATTATATTTCCAATCTTTTTTATTGCCATTTTGTCAGGAAAAGTCCATGTGTTTTAATCTCAGTATATTTACAAAAATCTTTTTTTTTATTATTATTATTTTTATTATTTGTTCATTTAATTGATTTAAACGTCTCGGTTCCGTATGTAACCCTCGTTCCCTGAAGGAGGGAACGGAGACGTCACGACAGTGACCGACGAATTGGGATCTCGCTTAGAGAGACCAATCTGCTTTGAGTGTAAACTAAATGAGCCAGTGTACATTGGCATGCGATGATTGCGTCCAGCTGCTGCTGATCACAGCGCGAGTATAAATATGCAGCAGGTGCAACGCATAGTCAGGTTTCGCTGAGGAGCCGAGCCGGTGACCCGGTGGTACAGCAGCCATGGCGATGGGACGTGATGTCTCCGTTCCCTCCTTCAGGGAACGAGGGTTACATACGTAACCGAGACGTTCCCCATTCAGTCGGTCAATTCGAGTCACGTTGGTGACCGACGAATTGGGATCCCTACCAAAGCACCACAGCTGCTGTCCCCCTCCAGTGTCCTGAGCGAGCTCCTTTTGCCCGATTCTTGGCCTAGGCCGAGCTCACAACAAGAATACCAGTCACTGTATAACATAGCACTACCCACTTCCGTGAAGCTGGAGCACTGGGAATGTGCGGAAGCCCCACCTTTCCTGTAGGTTTGAAACAATTACACACATGACTAATTTTTCAGGAACATATGGAAGATTGGAGGTGATTTTAACCTTCTTGGAATGGCAGACATCCTGCTGGGAAACACGGGCTCTGAGGCTATTCCGTGGACTTTTACACATATGGGATTCCACTTAGGTCTCTCATATGGACCCCAGCCCTCTACCAGTTCTCATGGATTCATCGAGTGAGGGCCTGACGCCTGACGCTCCGCTACGTCTGGCTGCCGAAGAAATGGAGGAGCTCAGCAGGGTCTACTGTATGGACACTCTGGAGCATTTTTTGCAAGCCGACCCAAGCCAGGGCCACTCAGTGCTTCTACCCGTTTGAGGTGAGAACACAGGAGGAAACCGGCTCTACACGAAGGCTATAGAATCTAGCGAACATGTTAGGGGTTGCCCAGCCTGCAGCTCTACAGATATGTCAGTGAGGCGCCACAAGCCAGCGCCCAGGAGGATGCAACACTTCTAGTTGAGTGAGCTCACAACCTGAGCGGGCAGGGCACACCGTGTGCTTGATAAGCCAGGGTGATGGCATCCACTATCCAGTGGGCTATCCTCTGCTTGGAGATGGCATTCCCCTTCTGCCGCCCTCCGAAACAGACAAAGAGCTGATCTGAGGTCCTGAAGCTTTGTGTCCGGTCTACGTACAATCTTAGGGCTCGGACGGGACAAAGCAAAGCTAGGGCTGGGTCTGCCTCCTCCGGGGGCAGCGCCTGCAGGCTCACCACCTGGTTCCTGAAGGGAGTTGTGGGAACCTTGGGCACATAGCCGGGCCAGGGCCTCAGGGTTACCTGGGAATCCGCCGGCCCGAACTCTAGGCACGATTCTTCAACCAAAAATGCGTGCAGGTCCCCTACCCTCTTGATGGAGGCCAATGCAAGCAGGAGCAGAGTCTTCATTGAAAGGAACTTCAGCTCGACTGAATGCAAAGGCTCAAACGGGGCCTGCCGTAGTGCTGTCAGCACTAGGGACAGATCCCAAGTGGATACAGAGGGGGGCCGGGGCAGATTTAGCCTTCTTGCCCCCCTGAGGAACCTGATGACCAGGTCATGCTTCCCCACAGACTTCCCTTCTGTGGGGTCGTGGTGTGCAGAAATAGCAGCCACGTAGACTTTAAGGGTGGAGGGAGACAGCCTTCGCTTCAACACTTGCTGCAAAAAGGAGAGCATGACTCTGATCGGGCATCTTCGGGGGTCCTCTTGGTGGGAGGAACGCCACTCGACGAACAGGTTCCACCTCAAGGCGTAAGCATGTCTCATGGTCTGAGCTCTCGCTGAAGTGATGGTGTCTACCACTCCTTGGGGTAGGTCACCTAAAACATCCGCATCCCATCCAGGGACCAGACACGTAGTTTCCAGAGGTCTGGACGCGGGTGCCATAGGGAGTCAGTAGATCCTTCCTCAGAGGAATCCGCCAGGGAGGGGCTGTCACGAGGAACATTAGTTCTGGGAACCAAGTCCGGGTGGGCCAGTAGGGTGCCACCAATAAGACCTGCTCCTCGTCCTCCCTGATCTTGCACAATGTCTGTGCGAGAAGGCTCACTGGGGGAAACGCATACTTGCGCAGGCCCCACGGCCAGCTGTGTGCCAGTGCGTCCATGCCGAGTGTTCCCTCGGTCAGGGAATAGAACAACTGGCAGTGGGACGTTTCTGGAGAGGCAAACAGGTCTACCTGAGCCTCCCCGGAATGTCTCCAAATCAGCTGGACCGACTGGGGATGGAGTCTCTATTCTCCGGGGAGCACAGCTCGTGACAGCTCGTCGGCTGAACGGTTGTGCAAGCCCAGAATGTGAATGGCACTGCACCTCAATTGCTTCTGACTCCAAAAGAGGAGGAGGCAGGTGAGTTGCGACATGTGATGGGAGCGTAGACCACCTTGTTGGTTGATGTACGCAATGGTCGCAGTGTTGTCCATGCGGACCAGCATGTGCTTGCCTCAAAACCCCCCTCAAAGCAAGGCAGACTGCTAGCAACTCTAGGCAGTTGATGTGCCAGTGCAGTTGAGGGCCCGTCCAAACCCCCGACACTGCCTGCCCATCGTACGTGGCCCCCCAGCCGGTGGTGGAGGTATCTGTGTGTACCACAGCATGCCTGGAGACCTGTTCCAGGGGGACTCCTGCCCGGAGGAACATAGGGTCTGACCACGGGATGAAGGTTTGGTGGCAGGCCGGAGTCACTTTGACCCGGTGAGTGCCGCGTTGCCATCCCCTCCTCGGGACTCGGCCGTGGAGCCAGTGTTGAAGCGGTCTCATATGGAGCAGCCCCAGCAGTGTAACTGCCGCTGCAGTTGCCATATGCCCCAGGAGCCTCTGAAATAGTTTCAGTGGGACCGCTGTCCTGCACTTGAATGTATTCAAGTAGTTTAACACTGACTGGGCACATTCCTGTGTGAGGCGTGCCGTCTGTTCGACCGAGTCCAACTCCATACCGAGAAAAGAGATCCTCTGCGTCGGGGAGAGTTTGCTCTTTTCCCAGTTGACCCGAAGACCCAACCGGCTGAGGTGCGCGAGCACCAGGTCCCTGTGTTCGCACAACTGATCCTGAGACTGAGCCAGAATCAGCCAGTCGTCGAGGTAGTTGAGAATGCAAATACCCTGCTCTTTGAGGGGAACAAGGGCCTCCCCTTTAAGTGCCTGTGAAGTGCCCGGTTCAAAACATGCAGATCCAAGATCGGTCGTAACCCACCGCCTTTCTTGGGCACTATGAAGTAAGGGCTGTAAAACCCCATCCTCATATCGGCTGGAGGGACCGGCTCTATCGCATCTTTCGCCAGTAAAGTAGCAATTTCTGCACGCAAGACAGGGGCATCTGCAGCCTTCATAGAAGTGAAGTGGATGCCCCTGAACTTGGCCCGCCGGGCGAACTGAATCGCATAGCCGAGTCTGATCTGAGGGTCTGGAGGAGCCAGCAAGATGAACTGGGAAGCTCTATTCAGGCCCCCAGATAATGCACAAGCGGCACCAGCGGGACCACCGACGTACCCGTGGTGAGGCAGCGATGGGAAACGCAGGGACCCCGCTCGGGCGTCTCGTTGCCAGTCCGAAGCGGGGTCAGAGTGTCTGTGTCTGGAGTGTGTGAGATACTTACCTGCGTTCGGCCAATAGTACGTCTGATAGCACTCTTCAAACGCCCACTGCCGCTCACTGGTGAGAGGGGAGGGTGAGCGAGGTCCGAGGTTGCCCCGTCCCTTCTGGGGACCCAGAGATAGAAGAAACTGCTCTTTTGAGTATTTGGGCGGAAAAAAATGGAAACAAAAGATTCTCCACCCGGCCCTCCTCCGGGGAGGGAGTGGTGCGTTCACCATCTCCCAAAGAGCAGCTCCATCCATCTCTGGGTCGCCCATCTCAGGGCCTCTTGCTCTTCCGCTTACCACTGGTCTTAGTGGGGGCCTGGACAGGCGGGGCTGCTGCCCTGCGACCGGCTCCACGGCGCTGCCTCTGAGAAGGCTGCTGCGATGGCTGCGCGGGAGCGGAGGCAGGGGGCCACCCTCTGCGACAAGAAGGCTGAGGTGCTGCCGCCCGCGGCTGGGTGGAGGCATTGAGGAACCTGATCTTATCGGTTTCCCTCATGTCGGCCAGACACAGCCAGAGATGGCGCTCCTGGACCACCATGGTGGACATGGCACGACCCAGAGACCGCGCGGTCACCTTCGTCACACGTAGCGCGAAGTCCGTGGCGATACGAAGTTCTTTAAGAACTTCTGGGTCACGACCACCCTTGTACAGATCCTTCAGTGCCTTGGCCTGAAGAACCTGTAACAACGCCATAGCGTGTAAGGTAGAGCCAGCTTCTCCACAGGCCGCATAGGCACTGCCGATCAGAGCCGACGAGTGCCTACAGGCTCGGGAGGGGAGCAACGGATTGCCCCGCCAGGTGGAAGCGGCGCTGGGACACAATTGCATCGCCACCGCATGCTCCACCAGCGGGACAGCCGTGAACCCCCGCGCTGGTCCGCCATCGAGGGTGGTGAGGGAGGATGTGCCACTGGAGTGGTTTCGGGCAGAAAAAATTGCCGTCCACGTTCCAGTGAGCTCATCATGCACATCCGGGAAGAAAGGTACTGGGGTGGGGCCCTGAGAACCGGCGCGAGCCACCCCGAGATACCAGTCATCCAGCAGAGAGGATTCAGGATGTGATGGAGGCTTCCATTCAAGCCCTACACTCTCGGCTGCCCGGAGCAAGCATAGCCATCATCTCAGGGTCCGTATCCGACACCGCTGACCACCTGGTAGGTGCCAGTGTGCTCAGATCATCCTCCCCTGAGAGGTACAAGAGGTACCTCATGGGAAGGTCCAGCCTGTTCTTCCCCTTTGCAGGAAACGGAGTCTGGTCCTCAACTCGCCGATGGTCATCCTCCCGCAATGAGAGCATGACTCATCCACGAAAGCGGTCTCAGCGTGCTTAACCCTCTGGGGTCGAAAAATGGGGAGAAAAATTTATATTTCCCTCAGAGGAAGAGCGCGATGCGATGCACTGCAAGATCCATTGAAGGAGTAAGTCTTTCTTTTATTAGCCTACTTACGTTAGTTGTTGTTTTACTGTGACATAACTTGTACACATTATAGTAATTAGATTTTTATTCAAACTATAATTCCTGACTACGTGCAATCAAGTGAAACGTTATGAAGTATGTTTCATTCATTGCATCAAAATGTTTGACGACGTCAGGCTGTTTTTAATGTTCTATAAAATAAAATGACGCGATATAAAGGTAATAGTGTTTACACTGTAACACTGAATGATAGATATACTCTGTTTATGATGTGCTTAACAACAGTACATTAGTTTCTCAGGCATAAAATGGCTTTGTATTGTATAATACATACAAAGCATGCTTGTGTTTATGATTATAAAATCATATTTATTTATTTATCGTATAACAATAGGATACTATTCGTTTATTATTAATACTGTTAATGAATAGATGTTTAACGTGCTAAACAATAATAATTAGTTTCTCAGAAAATGCCATTTTTTAAAGATAGTATAAAACATGTGTGAGTCTATGACTACAAAATCATACTATGTGTATATATTACAGATGCTCCTGATATTAACATGCTCACTGTTTTTTTTTTTTCTTCTAGTGATCTGATTCCTGCACCACAGATGAATGCCACATGAAGAGTGCTGTACCAACATCAGATGTTCAACTACACTGATTTTTTTTTTTTTTTTTATTGTAAAACAATTTCCAGTTCTCAAAAGTCTTTTGAACTAATGTTCTGAATGTGTTTCATGGTCTTATTTCAGTGACTTAAAGATTTTAGTTTTTTACTAACCACGCGTAAATGTTGTTTTCTCAAAAACACAAACATGTACATTAATGTTGCTTGCATATTATTGTAGCCCAGTTTGTGCTGATTACAATGTAACCAGACTTTAGCCATTAAAATGTTTTTAAGATACTGAAAAAAGCACAAATGTGAGGGCATGTCAAAACTTCTCCAGGGCCCCAAAACCCTTAGACCCCAGAGGGTTAATGCCCAGACATGTGAGGCAACGATCGTGACCATCACCCGGCGCCAGGTAACGACCGCATCCAGAAGCACACGGGTGGAAGGGCATGTTTAAACGCCACGTCTTTATAAAGACGTCCACCCGTGAAAGCTCCTTTAGGAAACTGCTGAGTGCTGAGGCACACAGGGGAGATGGCCGCAGCAACACAGAATGGGGTAGTGCAGCCTAATGTGTGCTTTTTTTCCCCACTCGACAAGGAGACCACCGCTGCTGAAGCACCGTGCTGCCAACACACGAGCAGGTGCCGCTTTTTGCCTCGTTTCTGTCTGTATCTTGCTTGCAGATTTGATCAGCTCTGAAGCGAAAAGCTGACTATGCGTTGCACCTGCTGCATATTTATACTCCCGCTGTGATCAGTGGCAGCTGGATGCAATCATCACATGCCAATGTACATTGGCTTGTTTAGTTTACACTAAAAGCAGATTAGTCTCGCTAAGCGAGATCCCAATTTGTCGGTCACCAACGTGACTCGAAGTGACCAACTGAATGGGGAACAAGTATTACCTTATAATTCAAACATTACTTTAGCTGACATATTTATATCAACACTTTTTAGTAATTTAAATTATTTTAATTATAAATAAATAAATAAATAATAATAATAGCAACCAAAATATGAATTTAAATTTATTCAAATTATAACAAATCATTAAATATAAGATGATTATGATTATAATATTATTGTACTCTTAAATAAACAGTATGTATGTATGCATAAAAAATAATGTATTTAATAATAATAATAATAAACATATAAATATTAATTTTATACCAAGTGAAAAAATAAAAAACCTGGATATTACAATAATCCTGTTGCACAATATATATATATATATATATATACACACACACACACACATATATAATTATAGGATTAAAATACTAAATATTTTACTTTACAGCAATCAGTTTTTTTTTTAAATGGATTTTTGTTAACATTTTATTAATAATACAAAGTTCTTATTACTATTATTATTATTATTATTATTATTATTATTATTATTATTATTATTATTAAGTACTCCCTTTATATTTTACAGGACTGTTGGATTATTGCAATTTTCATAATATTAAGTTATAAAATAATACATTATTAAATAAGTTTTTGCTTATTTGTTATAATTAAGATAAAAATAATATTAAATATAAAAAAAAATATTTTACAGTGCAATATGATTACAGCAATAGTAAGAGTTTTTTATGTATTTGTGTAATCGGTATATTTACAATAAAGTAAAAATAATATTTTGTTTATTAATATAAATTGCAATAACAAAGAACAACAACAATAAATAGTAGTAGTAGTAATAATACATTAAACATAACCAACATATTTAATATTTTCATATTATAGCATTTTAATTTTGTTTTTCCTTAATGTTATAATAATTAATAATAATAATAACATTAATAATAGAACAGTAATAATAGTATTGTATACAATAATAATAATAATAATAATAATAATAATAATTGATATTGATGTAAATATTACAATTACAACATAATTTAACTTTTAATTATAAAATAAAATTCATATTTTGTTTTATTATAATTATTTATAAGATATATTAAACATTGTAATATTATTGCAATTATATTGATTTTTTAATTTATTATTTATTATATTATAATTTTATAATTTTATTATAATTTTATTTAAATAATAAAATAGTAAATATATTATATTATTAACATTTTGTTATTATTATTATTGAATATTATTGATAACATGTCTTATATTTGTTAGAATTTAAATTCTAATAATAGCCAAAATATGAATTTTATTTCAATATTAAATACTATTGCAGTAATCATATTGCTCTGTAAAATAAAATGTTAGTGTATAATAATAATAATAATAATAATAATAATAATTGTTTCTTCTGTTGTTTTATAAGCATACAGAAATGTTACAATTGCAGTAATCCAATCACACTATAAAATAAAATTTGAGAATTTAATGACCAAAATAATATTAATAATTTGTTATTATTTAAATTAAAACAGTTACTATTACAATAATCCTGTTGCACTGTAAAATAAATTATGTACTGACCTTTTATTTACAGTACAATATGATTATTGCAGTAGTAATTTTTTAATTGAGTTTAAATGTTATAATTTACAAATAAAGTAAAATTATATATTTTTTATTGGTGTTAATATTTTCATTATTATTATTATTATTATTATAAAAATATTTTTTCTTTATTTTAAATATACCATAAAACAAATCAATAAAAACTATTTGACATTTAACAACAACAACAACAATAATGATTTATTATTTAAATGTCAGTAAATAATTTTTTTTATTGAATAAATATTGCAAAAATATTATTGCAATAATAATAGTTAATTTAAATAATACATTTATAATATATTATATTATTGATTTGTTTGTTAATGTCTACTGCAATCATAACATGTTTCTGTTTCTTATATTTGTTATCATTTAAATGATAATAATACCTAAAAATATGAATTTTATTTTATTATTAAATACTTATGCATTGTAAAATAAAATTCATTTTGCCCTGTAAAATAAAATAACACATAATAATAATAATAATAATAATAATAAACCAATAACCTTTTATTGTTTTATTATAACAATAAAGAAATGTTACGATTGCAGTAATCCAATCATACTGTAAAATAGAAAGTGAGTATTTCATAAAAATAATAGAGTTTATATTCTTTTTAATGTCAAACACTCGTCTTGTCTTACTCTGCCTGGACTGTTTTTGTTGCTATTCTATTGATACCCAATCTAAATCTGAATCCTCATTCCCCCAGTGTCTAGCGAGCTTAGATATTTCAAATGCTATTTTGTAGAGCTCTACATTAGGTAATGCTAAACCTCCCCTGTCTCTAGGTAAACATAATTTATTAACCCCAATTTTGGGTCTTTTACCTTCCCATAAAAAAAATTCATAACCATAGCATTATATTGTTTATATATCTGAGGAGGCATGGTAATCATGACCATTCCTGATTTGAAATTAAACTGTGGCACCATCTTTATTATATTAATCTTTCTCCATAGAGTTAATGTAAGTTTTTTCCTACTATCTAATTTTGCCTGTATTTTCTGCAACAAAGGTTCCATATTCAAATACAATATATTCTCCAAATTAGGGTCCAGGTTGATACCCAAATATTTAATTCATTGTTTTATCCATTTGAATTTAAACACACTCACTGAGGAAGAAAAGCTCCCGATACTGGCATACCCTCTGACTTATACCAGATTATTTTAAATCCTGAAAATGTTTTATTAAGAAGTACTGGTAAGGAACATGCTGGGTCTTTAACTACAACCAAGATGTAATTTGTTTTTTTGCAAATACGTCTTTAATTTTTGGGTCTTGAAACAAGTGGTTCTACAACTAATATAAAAAGTAGTGGACTGAGAAAGCCAGCCTTGATGGGTGGACCTGGATAAATAAAAAGAAAGTTATTTTGTTAGTTATTATAGCTGCTTTAGGATTGGAGTAAAGAATCTTAACCCACTTAACAAAACCCAAACAAAAGCCATATTTCTCTAAAGTTGCAAACAGAAAACCCCACTCCACCCTATCAAAGGCTTTTTCCGCATCGAGTTATAATGCAACAATGGGCTCTAGATTAGAATGATTCATCCACATCAGATGTAAAAGCCTCCTTATATTGTCAGTCAAAGATCTATATTTAACAAAGTCTACCTGATCTTTATATATGATTTTCGGTAAATAGCAGAAGTTTTCAATCACAGTGAGGTCAGAGATCTCTTACAGAAACCATCAGCCTCCTCAGTGTGGACTAAAAGATATTCGCAAAAGTACTGGCCCACACACCAGAAAAGATTCTTTCCAAACTAATAAATTCTATAAAAAAAATATAATATTATTATTCCATGCTGTTTGCATAAATACCTGCCTACACGTGTCCAAAACCCACTCTTCACTGCCTAGGTAAATCAGTAAATACAAAAATAAAAAGTTTGATCTAGTATGCATGGAGCAACACATGCAAGAAACCACATAAGCCTGTAGGCATTTTTGGATGCAGGCCAAGGGTCAAATTTCAAGAAGATGATGCACACTAATAGCATTATTTCCATACTCAAAACAAAACAATGATGTTTTATCTTTGGATACCAAAAAAGCTTTTGACCGTGTACAATGGTCCTTTTTGTTTCTGGTTTAGGAAAAAAAAATGGGTTAAGGGTGTCCCCTATCACCGTTATCGTTTACATTATTCATTGATCCTTTGGCAAAATCTGTCAGGACTAATCCTGATGTAACAGGGATCACAGTCAATGGGAAAAAGCATATAATTGTTTCATTCAGTATTGTGTCGGGTTATAAAGTTAATTTTTTAAAATCTGTTTCTATGCCTTTTAATCACTCCTGCAATCTTCCTCTACAATCTCCATTTCAGGTTTGAGATGGTAGTCTTAAATATTTGGCCATTTTTCTCACTCCCAATTTAAATAATTTATTTGGGACAAACTATTCTCCTTTAGTTAACAAAATTAAGAAAGATTTGGAAAAGTGGACCTCTTTGCCAATCTTCCCTCTTGGGAGAGTTAATGTTATAAAAATGAATATTCTTCCCTGATTAAACTGTTTCAAAATCATCCATGTTATTTAGCAACATCTTTCTTTAAATCTCTGAATTCTTACATATCTAGTTATATCTGGAACAATAAGCAACAGAGAGTTGGTCTTTTTGAAACTTTGTAAACCTAAAGATCTGGGGGGTTTTCGTTGCCCAATTTTCAGCTTCATTACTGGGCTGCTCAACTCAACACTATAACAATCTAAATTATGAACAGGCAGGATGTGGATTGACTTTAAATCCCTAATTTGTCATCCTAGAAGATCAGAATCCCTTTGGTTTATTAATAATGTAGAGCAGATAAACTCTCTCACTGATGATGTGATTGTTTATAATACATTAGTGGTTTGGAATGATGTGAAAAAACATTTGAACATTCCTCATATTATTTCAGTTCAATCGCTCTTGGCTTTGAATCCTGATTTACCAATTCAGATTAGGAGTATTGGAGTGTTTTTAAAGGGATTATTTTCAAGTTTTATGCTTGGATTTATGACAACCACTGCTTTGGAAATATCATTAATTTCTGTAGAAATTGATATTTTAATAAGGATCTTAAGGATTAAGGGGGGCTTAAGGGTTGTTCTCTCTTCTATCTTTAGAAGCATCAATGACGCCAATTATAACAGTGGAATTTTGTCTTTTATACAGTTCTACTACTTCCTTCAGAGCATATTAACACAAATCAGTACTACGGTGAACCTTGAAGCCTAAGTGATTATCTTTGATATGAATATAAACTCCTAATCGATCTAATATGATTCTTTCCAGAACCTATGACACAACACTCGCTAAAGCAATTGGCCTATAGTTTCCAAACTACCAACCTTGTCAGCCTTATCCTTAATAACAGGCAATGAGGTTACTGACAACATAGACTCTGGCAGCAGCCCATGTCTCATGAATCTGGTGAAGCAAATTACAAGAAGAACCACAAGCCTAGAGCTCACAAATTTGAGATGTTCAGCAGTAATTTGATGTAAACCCCCAGTTTTCCTATCTTTGAGCTGAATTATTGCTTGATATTGCTTGATTTGTTGTAACACTCTCTGTATCCATACAAACAGCATTTAAATTAGGGCAAAGCAGATTTTCCACCATTGAAGCAGCTTTTTTATGATATACTGATATTTCATGTCAGCGCATGTAAGATACAGTAGCCTCATACACTGATCTCTCAATATAACCACAAAAATAAAAAAATGTCATTACAATTTGCATCTGTATTATGATTGCATCACTAGGTAATGCCACCTGAATCAACATGAAAATATGTTTTAACATCTTCATCTGTAAATTTAGTTAAATCTAATTTGACTTAAGCAGCCCTTTTACACTCATAATTCATCTCAGGCAGGCTTTCAAACTCAACAATCATTAAAAACAGTACATGATCAGATACAGATGCCCCATACAGAGTTATCATTGACTGTATCTGTATCGTGAGCCTCAGCTGAACAAGCTTAAAGTTGTACGCCAGGCTTCACTTATATAAGTAATAACTGTCCACAGGTAACAAGAGTTTTCTAGATAACTTAAAATGATCATCAGCATAGAAATGCAACATATGCTTAGCAAACATAGATTTTTCAATAAGATCTGCATTCAAATCCCCAACTACAAAAAACACTGCAAAATTATTTTCATTAATAACAGAGCTAATAAAAGCAAGTCTATTTAAATATTCGTTGTCACTTTGTTGACACACTATATCACACTATATCCATAGTATTAATTGTGGATGTACCGGCGCTATGAAAATTGTCATTAAAACAGTACAGTTTCCCAATCACATTGTTGCTACTGCAGAACTTTTCAGCTTTGGACGGTCTGCTGTAGTCCTCATTTCTGTTAGCAGCCAGAATAAGCCTGTAGGTATTTCTGGATGCAGGCTGAGGGTCAAACTTAAGGAAGATGATGCACATGAGGAGGTCACTGATAGTAGGAGTTTTCAGTCACAGTGAGGTCAGAGATCAGAGCTGGTTTGTGCTAGATGGGATCAATTTGTTAAGAAAGAGGTGTTGGACTTCTCTCCTCCTGAATCCCCAGAGCTAAACTGGTCCTCTGCCCAATCCATTTGATCCATTAGCCACTGCTGGGACTGTGAAATAAAAAAGGACAAACACATGGCACTGCAGATGGGAGATGTGTCGGAATGGTACCTAAAAAATAAAAGATGAGCAAAAACCCTTATGCAAGCAAAAGTCCAACCTAAAAATAATCATAACGTTTTTACCCATAAACATATAATTTTGCAACAGGTGTACTTGTGGTCAAAAAAAAAAAAAAAAAAAAAAAGTGCTGTAAGGAGGTTGCACAGATAAACAAAGTTTACACTCTTTCACTGTTTGCATTTCAGTATCTAATCATCATCAAAGCAATATATGAAAAGTATGTGTAAAAATAAAAATAAACCAAATGTATTATATTATTTATAGACCCACTATCATTTTATCCACCCACTGTAATAAACCCAAGTTCTTATATAGAGGAATGTTGTCCGGTGGTGTTGAGGCGACACATCAGGGTGGTGATTCCCTTGTGTGCTGCTTTTCAGGTTTTCAACCCACTCCCCTTCACTAAAATAAAGAAAGACTTAACTATGCCAGAAGGTCACAGACAGAAGGCTGTTGTATACAATGACATAAGCCATCTAATCTAAAATAGTAAGCTTACATCAACCAAAAAAAAAGTGCCTGAAGATTCTGTGCACAAAGCAAGAAAACTAAAGTAACTTATGCAGTGAGATCACAAAGACTGTTCCTGTCAGCTCCTCAAACTGCACCTTATACATATGTGTAAATTATTGGGTGGGTGGACGGACAATTATTTTAATAAATTGTAACCTCTTTTAAATTAAGGTATTTAACAGACTTTTAATATAAAGAGAAACTGCAGTAACTACTATTCTCCACAAGAGCATGTTTCTCTGTGACGCATGAAATAATGGGCAATATGCACACGGAGGCGATGCCATACTTCCGCTAAAATCTCAGCCAGCTGCGCCGCTTCTGCTGTCATACCGCTGAGGTATGACAGCAGAAGCACTACAGTTTTCATATCAGACACAGTTAACTATGACATTTTACATATAATTGTATTTTTACCTGGTAAACCAATTCGTATACACGCATGCTCTGGATTTTTTAAATGTATTTATTAATCTCAGTTTTTGATTGATCATTCAACTTTGGGAATTCAATTATATTTTAAATGATCTTGGTCATGTTTTCAACACTCCGACATGAGCTCAGTTCGTTTGGTTGTTGTTAATAATCTGTTCGAGGGGTGCAGGACTCTGATACAGAGACAAACTTTTACTGGACGAAAGAAACGGATCCGAATGAAGTGCCTGCAAGAGAATGTACTCGAGACCCCGACAATTTACCTCCTGTGACATTTCCAGATATTGTTTTATGTTTAGTCTGTGGTGTGAGCGCATATACCGAGGCTCTGTTTCATAATTTTAGAATCTATGGAAGCCCATGTTCAGTTCACAAATGACTGGGTCCATGACTTGGAAGCCTACAAACCGCCGAGTGAAAATATTAAGGTGACCATATTTCTGAAATGAAAACCGGAGACATTTCCTAATTCAGTGGTCAAAATATCACTTAAATCTCACTTGTGAATATATACGAATTATAAAACGGGGACAATATATTTTTGCATTTTAATTGTTGTGGGATTAACATCATAATTGATAATTACAGTTATGTTTGAGGATGTTTATACAATTCAACAAAAATCACACAATGAAAACTACCATGTCATACCCCTGTGGACTGTTTATATTGGTTTATCCCTTCTGTGCCCTTATATGGTCTTTCCTGTTCCATTCCTTGTTAAGTCATTATTGGTTAATCACCCACACATGTCCTTGTATCATTAGCACCCCTTTATAAGTTGTATTCAGTTCAGTGTTTGTTGTTGGACCTTACAGTATGTTGGTGTGTGTCTCCCTGCTGTTCCTGTCTTGATGCACCCTTGTTTTGGAATTAAATATTCAAGTTCAGTTTTACTATACAGAATTTGCATATTTATACATTCCTTTGCTATTGCCTGTTTTGCTAAACGATCAGCTTCCTCATTTCCTGCCACTCCTGTATGCGCCGGAACCCACAAGAACTGAACTAAATCTTATTTGCATGATGCAACATATACAATAACTGAAGGATCTCCAAGACAGCAAGGCTGAACTTGAATCTGAGCATATTAGTGATTTGTTTAATTCCATTTCACATACTATAACCAATGCTGTCATAATTGCTAGCAACTCTCTGGTAAACACTGATACTTGATTTGATATTCTTTTCCTTCCTGACACTTTTAACCTTGGGATGGTGTATGCTACTCCCACCTGGCCATTTGGATCCTCAGATGCATCTGTGTAGACTTGTATATAATGTTAATAATTATTCCTAATATACTCTTTTGTCAATTCTGCCTCTTGTAGTTCTTGAACTTTCTCTTGTCTTTTTTCCAATAAGAATAAATCAATTTTTGGCTGAGGTAAAATCCACAAAGGTGTTAAAGGTGGTAAAATTACCGTTGGGATAACTCTGTACTCGTTTAGCTCCATTTCCCGTATTAAATCCATAATAATCCAATGATATTAACTTGCTTTTTCCTATGCTCCCAACTTGCTTCAAGTAATCCTTTTATTGGATGATTATCCCTTTGGCCTATTAAATTTGCCCAATACGTCAATAACAATTGCATCCTTTGTAGATGAACTGGCAACTCCCTCATTTCGACCTGCAACGCTGGAACTGGGGAGGACGGATAAGCTCCACAACAGATTCTCAAAGCTTGCGACTGAATCCTTTCCAATCTTCCAAACTGTTTATTAGATGCTGATCCATAAGTGATACATCCATAATCTAGTATTGCTCTTATCATTGTTGAGTAAATTGTTTTTAATGCCAATCTGTCAGCTCCCCACTCTCGATCTGAAATACACCTCATTACATTAAAAATCTTTTTATATTTTTCCTCCATTTTATTTATGTGTGTATTCCACGTAACCTTTGCATCGAACCACATACCTAAAAATGTTATCACTTTAACTTGTTCTAACTCTTTGTCATATAGATTCAACTTTAATTCTATACTTGTCCGTTTATTTGTAAAGAAAATATATTTCGTTTTGTCCACAGAAAATTTAAAAATTTAAAAGACAATTTCTCAACATTTAATAAAGCTGACTGCATTTTATTACTTGATATTCCTACCTCTAAGCCACAAAGCTCCGTCATCTGCAAACAATGATTTATTAATATTTCCCTCTATTGTTGCAAACACATCATTAATTAGAATTATAAATAATAATAAACTAATGACACTTCCTTGCGGAGTACTGTTCTCAATAATTCCTTTCCTTGATATACACTCCCCAACCTTTATCCTGATATTACTTTCAATTAAAAACTCTTTAATCCAGTTATATATAGTAGTCAACATTTGAAGTGGATCAAAACCTTTCATTAAATTTGTCCTAAAACCAAAAAGCTAATACCTGTTCTTGTCCTAGGACAACTTTGTTGAACCTTTTTTGATCCACTTCAAATGTTGACTACTGTAGTCTTCCACCTATTCCATATTGATCTAATTTAATCAACAAACCTTCTTTCCATAACATATCATAAGCTTTCTCAACATCGAAAAAAACTGCTACCACTGTTTCTTTATTAGTCAAAGCTTTCCTAATATCTGATTCTAAATTAATAACTGAATCCATTGTTCCCCTTCCCCGTCTAAACCCACTTTGACATGGAGAGAAAAAATTATTTTTCTCCATATTATACATCAGTCGATCTGTAATAATTTTTTCCATTAATTTACATATTACATGTACAGTTTACATGTAAAGGGCTATTTGTAGCCTTCTTGTTTTCCCTTATATATGGATACTCTATTAACAGCTTTTCTCTCATATCCTTCTATTCCTTCATCAAATTATCTGAGCTATTTATTTTTGGCAATTCTTTCCTGAACAATTCTGCTTTGTCCTTATCACATACTGGAAAAATGACAACAATTAAAATATTTTTGGTGATCTACTCCTTTTATGTATTTTTCTTCTTTTTTTTATGAAATGATACTCTAAATAAACTAAATCTGTCAGCAGGTGGTGGTAAATGTCTTTATGAATCATTCTTTTATTCATTTGATTGGTTCAAACAGCTGATTCATTCAGGAATGAAGTAAATGTCTGTTTATGAATGAACCTTTGAATCATTGGTTCACACAATTCGTTCAAAACAGATTCATTCAGAAACTAAACACCGCTGTGCTGCTCAGAGACACGCAACTATTCTGCTATGTTTTCAAAGGTAACATGTTCTCTGTAAAATTGAGCAAAAACCTACAGTGGCCGAGAGAGCTCAACGTGCTGCAACTTAAGAAAACACATGCAAATAGAAAAAACAAAAACAAATTAAGAAAACATCTTCATCAGTTTGACAACACAGGCGCTGCAAATCCCAACACAAAGGCAAATACGGAAACACGCTGCAAATAGCACGGACCACAACAGAAATGTTTCAGGGGGACCTCAAAAAGTGACGAACCCAGCTGGGACTTGATTATTTGTTCAGTGGCTTTCCATATTTGTGTTTGTGTTGTGAGGATTTGCAGCGCCTGTGTTGTCAAACTGATGAAGATGTTTTCTTAATTTGTTGTGCAGCGCGTTGAGCTCTGTCAGCCACCGTAAAAAACACATAATATTGTGTTTTAAATATAACACAATATCAACTTCTTATTTACTGAACTATTGTGTAAGATGTGAAATTATTTCCTCATGAAATTAAAGTCCAGGAACTCGGACAAAAACAGATGTCATGCAACAAAACAGTAAAACTAATCTGGAGAAGAGATCTTCAAAGAGGGCAAACAACAGCACCCCCCTTGCTCATTTACGACCCCCTTCCTCCCTCTCCTCTCCCCTCCTGCGTCTCACACTTTTCCCCAAAAGATTCCACTGAAAGTGACCAAGAATATCCATACGCTACCTGTTACATCTTGTGAATATGTTGCTCTTCCCCTTCATGTTTGGTATCATTCTAAAGGTCTCTGTGCGATTGGTAAAATGGTCTCAATTTCACAGAGGTCACTTATATTATGAGGAAGACTGAACACTTTTGTAGAATTGTGTTTTGCTGCTGAGGGGTGTGTTTTCCCCTTAGGGTTGGGTGAGAATCTCCAGCCAGGTGTGACCCTGGGTCATGAGATCTTCTGACAAACCAAAAGGTCTTTATGTTTTTACAACTGATTGGAAGATTTGTTTGTTCTGGTATGGGTATATAAGCAAAGTGACAAAACACTACTTTGGGATTCTGTATTCAGAAGAAACACACACTGTGTGTGAGAGTCTCTGGAGCTTTGCCTCCAAGTCTCTCACATGCTGCTGTGTATCTCTGCATCTCCCACTCCTAGATTTATCTTTAAGTAACTGATGTTATGTGTTTATTTGAACTGGAACTGAATTTAATTCTGAATTGGATTCTCATTGTTAAAATATGTAATTGGCATGATACATTTTTACCTGACAAATAAAATGTTATTTCTTGATTAATTTTAGACGCTTCTGAAATCATTATTTCCTGTAGATTGTGAGGAGGATGGTGCTACCCCAAATTACGACCAGGATAGAGCAAACTGCAGGCTCAGGATTGAATGGAGCAGTAGGCACATCATCTGAGACCTCCTGATTTCTGTCTATCACTGATGTTAGCAAGTTGTACGGGAGAAGACTAAAGTAAACTAACACTTTTTGTGAAGGCAAGCAGAAGGTGGCTGTCAAAAAGGGTATTAGTCACCTACAGACCTCTGACTCAGCATCACACTGGCATTTTTGTGATTGTGAGTTTGGCGTTATCGGGCATCGGGTCCCCAATGAACGAATAATTGAAAGTATAGCGAGTCCGAAATGATCAGATATCTAAATTAATACATAACTGATATTTGTGATCAGCCTAAGTTAAACACCTAAATTCTAATGATCATATGAAATTGAAGTCAGATTAAACATGGAGCTAAATTAAAATTTAAACTAAATCCTGATAAATTAAGCGAACTTTGCAGAAGTGCTGTGAAAAGAGCAAACATGCATTAAATCAGATAACTGGACTCTGCGTTTGGGCCAGTGGATGGATCCTTACAATTGTATAAAATCACATTTAAGCTTGTGATAGATCGGGACAAAATCATCACTGGTGTCATATTGCTTTTCCTGCCCGTGTGATATTGTGTGATATGTGATATGTATATAAATATGAGACAAAACACATACAGGGACATTTTTGCACCAATATCTTGAATTTTAGGGCATAACTGCATTTCTCTGCAGCTCTGAGCTCTTGTGCCTGTGATTTCTCTGAAGACATATTTTAACAAATCTTTTTAAAAAGTCTGTAAATACTCAAGGATGAGGATGGACTGATCTTCCTCTAACTGATCAGTTTGCTGAGTTGCTGGTTTGAGGCCGGACGGCCCGACTGAGGTTCAGATGATAATTACTCTCTGTCTGCCCTTCCACCTTACGTCAGGATGCCTATATAATCTCCAGCTCCAGTTGGATGCCAGACTCTCACAGAGACAGTGCCCAAGGTTCTGGTGGTACTGTTCTGGATGTACTCTACATATTTAATTCTTTCCTGGTTTTGCTTTTTTCTTCATGCTTTAAAACATGCAACATTGTAAACCACCATATAATTTAATGAGAATAGAGTGGAATTTCTTGTAATGACTATGCATTCTGATAATGCCTAATTTCTACTGATGTATTAATGTATGAATAAAATAGGAAAAGTTAACTCTTTGTGTGTGTGTGTGTGTGTGCCAGAAGCACAAACTTTTATGGGCAATACATTTAAAATGACCTTTCTTTTCTTTTTAGACCTATTTTCTTTTTTTTTTTTTTTTTATTTTAGCTCTCATAAACATCTCTGCTTATTATTTAATTTTTGAATTATTACAAAGCTCTTGACAAAAAAAAAAGTGCTTGGTGTTTAGTATTATCCATGTAAGCTACACAGCAAAAACATTTTCATATGGCCACAATATAGCTTTTTGATAAAAGCACATGCAAAACAATAAGCATTTTAGCCTATTATGTGAATAACACAAACAGCTGTACATCTAAACGGGGGGTATGAACATTCGGCTTTATAACCTTATCGAAATAATTAATCAAACAAGAGCTGAAGAAGTTCAAAAGGCCACACCCACCACGGAACAACCGTATGAATATTCGTACTAAGTCCGCCCATTTGAAACCGTTTTTCACGGGAACTGCATATTACACAACACAAGTTTCTTCCTGTCTGTAATGTGGATGTTCGCTGGTGTTTTGATGTTCAGAGTTTTAGTACATGACCCGAAAGTAAGTTTTCTTTTATTTCTATATATTTTCAACCATGTTTTAAGTGTATTATTTGATTTTGTACGTTTGTATGGGCGAGCACAGACATGTAATGATATATGTGTGATCTCATGAGAGGATGTTAAATTATGATGCGCTAAATTATGCTAGATTAAGCAAATACCAAGTTACATATTACGGTTTACAATGTAACTGATCGGTAATCTGTCAATTTTGATGCTGCATACAGATTAACCAGTATTATTGCCCTTTGATTATGTTATTTGTTAAATTACCTTTTCTGTTAAATTAGTAATATCTGTTACTACTAAGTCATTTTGTGTGATTAGACCAGTTACGTAATCTTCAATTGCCCATCCTCTGTATATTTAGAGCTTTAACTGTTGTTTAGAGATGATACTGAATGTTAGTATTCTTGACTAGGAAGTGACTGACTCATTCGTGAATATGTGCCTATTTATTTTATACTAATGTTATGTTTTGTTATTTTAGGCTAACATTCAATACATTTTGGAAAAAAAGCTCCAGTCTCCTCATTCTTAGTGACCTGACCGATACCTCAGCAGTGTATACTGATATAAATAACAAAGCGGACAACAGTTTAGAGACAACAGTTTTTCATTCTTCTCATTCTCACATCTCTTCTCTTCCTCTTTCTCTTCCTCTTTTCAGAGCTGTTGTTCAACACGACACTATAGAGGAAGAAAAAGAAAGATGTACAAACACTGAGGTGAGAGCTTCATCTTTGTCAGGATTTGTCCAATAAATGCAGGAGGCATCAACTGACGTTCTTTATCAGTTACGCATTTTATTATTAAAACACATGGCCAAACACAAGAAAAAAAAAAAAAAAAAAAAAAAAACACAAATAAAGAAAAACTTTGGATTTCTGGGGCACAGATGTTTCGGTTGGGATCCCTTTCCCCAAGAAAAAAAAATGAATAAACTCTAAATGAATACACCTGGTCCTTATATTCCCAGGACCATACCATTGATGTCAGAGGGGTCATCCAAACATAATACATTTAAATGACTTAATTATCTAAATTAAACAAATTCACATCACAACAAAGCAAAACCAATACAAGTCAAAACCCATATTAATATACACCAACACAAACCATAAACAAAAACAACAACAAACTTTGTCTTTGCTCGTTGTTGCACCTTCCATTCACCAGCGTGCACTCTAGAGTATGGAAAGAATTATTAGGAGCTACTGCCCTCCTTTAGCGCGCATAAAGAAGACAACTTAACTTCCCAAACCAAGCATGCCTATTTAGACAAAATCACACAAAACATACAAACAATACAATACACCAACCCCCACATATCACAACTTAAACAGTTATCACATTTGAAATCAATTTAAATAAACTTATGTGCGGCCTCGGCCATCACAATCTTTCTCCAGTTGTTTTTTAGGTATGTGTGTTGTCTTATGATGTGTCATTGGTCACTTTGTGTTTCTGAGACTAATGCTGTGCTGAAGTCATTTTGATGATTTCATTCAAATCTCTTTATATCGTGATTATTATTATTATTAGTATTAGTATTAGTATTATATTATTATTATTTTTAAGTATTTTTTAGGGGGTATTTATTTATTTATTTATTTATTTTAACAAATATAGACATAACAAAAAACAGTATAAAAAAAGACATACTAGACATACTTCTAATACATGTGAGAAAGAAAAAGTTTATATAAATAAGTAATAATAATAACAGTAGTATTAGTGGTAATAATAATAATAATTATAATTATAATATATTATGTGGATCCAGAATGTACACATTGCTATTATTGATAATAATAAAACGAAAAATATATATCTTAAGAAAAAGAAGAGAGAAAGCAGTGTTTTTGCCAATTGAATATATGTACAATTCAAAGAATAATTCATTTTCTTTTCTTTTCATTTATTACCATTCCTGTCACCACCGCCATCTTGAAAATATAGTTTATATAATAAATAAATAAATAAATAAATAATAAAGCTAGAAAACTAAAGATCTTTAAACAGGGAATGAAAGAATGAGAGAAAATGAAAAATGGAAGGTAGAGGAGAAAGAATAAGAGGAGGACAGGGAGAGAGAAAATTGAGGGTATTATTTCAAGCTGATGATGGGAGAAGACCGCAAGATAAAATGTGAACCCATTTCCTTCGAATCATAGGTCTTAGGGAGGCCCCTTCTAGGGCATTGGCATGTGACCTAGTCATGGCCTCTCCTTAATAGACCCTAGCACAGGATGTTAACAATGATCCTGAAGTCTGTGGGCAGTTTTTTGTACAAGTCTTTCCCTTTTCAGGTCAGATAATATTATTTCTAGTCAAAAGGATAAGAGAGAGGGGGGGACAGGAGATGGTGAAAGATAGGATGAGAGAGAGAGAAAGAGAGACAGAGGGAGGGACCTTTCTTTCCCCTTAATCAGTTGCAAATGAAATGGATAAATTAATAACATATAGGGAAAAATTATAACAGCTATGATAACAGCAATGGCAACATGGGAGCTGCAAAGAATAAAATGCATGGTAACCTACTGCAAATTAAATGTTAACAAGAATAAAGAAAATAAAGGCTTATTTGCTTTCAATGAGTTATGTGTTGGAAGGAAGAGAAGGGAAGAAAAGAGATAGAAAAAAAATATGCATTTCAATAATAGAACTAATCGACATGCTGACAGGATATATACTTCATAGGTTCTATAAAAAGACAATAAATGTTCAATTTTCTTGTGTTTTAGGACAGAGATATAGGTAAACAGGAATCATGATTTACATTGTGATCAAACAGATGATCAAGTGTGTCTTTGTCTGTAAATCACAGAAAGCTGCATATTCTGATATTGTTTTTACTGTGTTTATTAGTGTGTCTGTGATTCTCAAACAGTCTTTCTTATCATGCGCTCTTTACTCTTTGAGAGAGAAACTATCACTCAACAGCTTTGTGGCATCTGCAGACAGTTTTGATCTAATACTGTGTCTTTATGATGAACTCAGACTCAATAAAATCAATTCAATAAAAATCAAGAGCAGCATTTCTACTTCATTAACATGGTTTTACTTGAGTTCACTGTTATTGTTAAACATAATGGAGTTACAGAAATACAAATAACTCAGAAATTTAGGAAACTTTGTAAAAAATAAAGTGTTTACAAATATAGTTTGTTCACTTTTGAATGTTGATCTGTGAGATTGGAAAACTATAATAGCTTTGTATCACAATAATGATTTAAAATGCTAAAAACTGAATGTGCTGAAAGACAGACATAAAGACATAAAGCGGACATCAGAAACATAAAGCAGCTGTAAACAGAGTTTCAGCACAGAGTCAAACTGGTCTCAGTTGTTTTCCTGAAAAGGTCCTGGTTTAACTGTTTCTGAAGACAAACTTATTTCTGCAGTGGTTTCAGAGTCACCAGTTAATTATTACAGCAGATCATTTCTCTTCCCCTACAAATAAATAGAAATGTCAAAAGCAGTAATAAAATATTCATGGATCATTTGACTGCTAGAAATGATCTCAAACACAGGAACACAAAGCAGAGCTTATGGTTATCCTGAGTTCAGTGTTGTCACCATACTGGACCTTCTGAATTCAGTACTATAACTTAAAAAATATACATATTCAGTACCATTTTCAATACCATGGGGAAAAATTCCCACAGTATTAAAAGCATAAAAGCTGAACTCCAAGTAAGAGGTTTTTGTACATATTTACATTGTTTGTACAAGTTAAATGATTGTAAAGTCAATCTGGTGCACTTTTCAGTGTCTCAGTCCACAATACATTCACTGTGGTGAATGTGCCAAACCAAATTAATAATTAAAGACATTTTTGCATGTGATATATTTAAATTTATTTTTTTTCCCAGGAAGTTATGTACAATAATGAACCGTATATTTGTCACCTAAACGTATATGATTCAAGTAGCATTAGCTTATGAACGTGCCATATTTTACATGTAAATGTGCCTTGTTTGTTCTTACAGCTGTGTTTTCTTGAGTCCATAAATGTGTTTAATTATATAAATACAATTTTTTTTATAAAACTATAAATATTTTTTATCCTTGGTTTTCATACTGGTGTTTTAAAGAATAAGGATGTCACTGTTAGTACATGTTAATTCATGTTGTAGTTAATGATTTGTAAGTGCATTATTTTGTCATGACTTTACATGAGAGTGCATGTCATAATTATGTCACTGTGATTAAATTAAGCTCATGATTTATTATAAACTTACTTTTATTATTGTATTTATGATTTTCAACATTTGAAAAAGGGGGTCAGTGAAAATAATTACAAACTAATCTTGTGCCTTTGAGTAATGTTTCTTATGAAGTTTATTGGAAAGTCAAAATATACTCATAAACAGTGACATTAAAACATATTTTAGGCATAATATTAAGAAATGTGCATTGAGCACAAGTAAATAAATGTTAATGATATTTTTTTATCAGTAATATGTTAGTTAATGAAATGAATGTATTTTAAATGTATTCATCCATCATAAAATTCTCATTCCAACCAGGTAATTCAGGTTGGCGACCCTGACTTACAAACTACCCACTGTCAGCATATTGTAAGGGAAACAGATCAATTTAGTTCAAAGGGAATTAATTATAAATTTTGACTCAATCACTGTTTTATAGCTGATCACTGAATCTACCAGCAATTCATTGAACAGGTTGTACAACATCAGCTCTGCCACTGATATTAATATCCAAAGTATAGTAAACACTATTTATTAGCATGGTAACAAGATTGGCAGTTGAAGACATGAACTTGTAACCACAAAACACACAATATAATTTATATTTTCAGTATAAATAAGATTTAAGACAAATCTAAGAACTATTCTAACATAGAAACATGTGTCACACATTCACACTGTTCTGATCTAATCTTAAATTATCTGATTCTCTCTGATATCCTACAGTATGCACTCAATTGCAATCATGTGGCTTGCTGTCAGATGGTATTGACCAGGGGTGGCGAACGTTGATCCTGGAGAGCCGCAGCCCTGCAGAGTTATGCTTCAGCCCTAATCAAACGCACCTGAACAAACTAATCAAGGTCTGCATGATTACTAGAAAGCTACAGGCAGGTGGGTTTTAATTAGGGTTGGAGCTGAACTCTGCAGGGCTGCGGCTCTCCAGGACCAGAGTTCACCACCCCTGGTATAGACCTTCAAGGGTGTTACATTACTGTACATATTCTACACAAAAGATGTTCTTATTAACAACTGTTTAAATATTGGAGATACGCAAGTGAAAAATAAATATACTAAAATGTATTTAAAATACATTTGCTTTATGCTAAGTATACTACAAATAGACAGTATTTACATCTTATGTACAAAATAAAAATACCCTGCAGTTGTAATTTTAGTATACTGAACTAGTATATTTATAGTCAGCTAAATTGGAACAACAAATTTTTTTACTTAGTGCACTTTAATTGTGTGGAAGTAGTGCTGAAGTCCAACCAAAGATTTACTTACATTTGATTATGCTGGAACTACTGCACATATACTTTAGGTACACTTTAAATAATATCAGTCTTTAAATGCAAAATATTTAAAGATCATACAGTCCTCATCAACAGTGACATTAAAAAACATTTTAGGCTTAATAATTAATTAATAATAAGTTTTATATCAGTAAGGCTCGAGTGATCTGTTAGTAAATATATGAATAAACCTGAACTATACTTAGCATATTAAATCCATTACATTTTACTAGGGTAATTTTATTTAGCTGAGCACTGTCTAACACAGTTTACTTCTGCATTGAAAAATATGGTGGATAAAAGTACATAATATTCAGAATATGTCTTTTGAACTTTGTTTCCTCAGATACACATAAGATATTTATTTATTTATTTATTTTTATTAATATGCATACAAAGAATACACAAAATACACATACAGATAAACAAAGAAGACGACACAGGCCAAGCTAATTTAAAAAAACAAAAAACAAAACAGAATTCACATACAGGTTGGGAGGGACGAGTATTGTGGATGTTGAGAGTATTCATTTCTTTAAGCGATTTTCTCTTTCCTTCCTCCTTCCGCACCCCTTTCCCTTTTCTCAATAATAATAACAATAATAATAATAATTATAATAATAATAATAATAGTAATGATGGAAATATTTGCCCACTGCCAAGGATATCCAAGTATATCCACATATAAACTTTAGGGGGAGGCAGGAGCCTGATCCACTGACACACCTCCATCCAACATCCAACACACCTGCCTGAGAACTAAGATATGATAGAGGGGGAGTAATAACAATCATTAATTCTATGCATTAATGCCATATCTATGTAAATTTACATAATCATACATAGACAATTCATATATACACACACATACGTATACATATATATGCATATACGTATACCTACATAAACATATTACATATAAAGTCTCCATTTATAATCTATAATATGATCCATACTGTATATTTCATATGTAACTTTCTTTCCATACATATAGATCTAAATACATGCATGCATAGTGTCACGAACTCACTCCTGTACGTCAGTCTACTTGCTACTAGAGGACGCTTTGACACTCACATCTTACTGACTGTCACACCACACCCCGGACTACGTTTCCCATCTGCCATTGTCGCCGTCACCTGTACCCAATCAGAGACACTATTTAAACCCTGGACTTCCTGTAAATTGTTGCTAAGTATTGGTTTGCATCTATCACTGTTAGTGTTAGCAACTGTACAGAGCCTTAGTCTGTCGTGTTTTCTGATCTAGTCTTGTTTCTTAGTCATCCGAGTCTTTACCCACGCCTTGTTATATCGTCTGGTCTGTCTCGCTGCCTGCCCATTGTTACTTTCACCTGTCTGACTACTCTATTGCCTTGCTATGTTCTCACTATCACAACATGTAGACAACAGAATATACTCTTGAATGCACTACGATAAATAACACAGCCACAACGGGGGTACTTTACTTCTTCACTTGATTTATTTCAAGGAACACAACTACTAATAATTAATAATGTGGTGGTGCCACCTACAGGCACTTAGGAGAATGGCAATATCACATACATAACATCTCCTCCCCTCTTAATCAGAAACAACTCCAAAACATTTTCAAAACCACAACTATAATGCTTTTAATTATTCTACTCTAGAGGTAGAGGGTAGACTGCCTCTTGCCTCGAGCCAGTTTGGGGATTATTCTGCCCCATATCAGAACAGGCTCACTAACATAACTAATTATAGTTCAATCCAGCAGTTTCCATCATCCTATAATGTCAAACGGTTGGGTGGTTTAATCACTCTTGCTGGATAACGTCTGACCGGTGTTGGTGTGATGTCATGCTTGTCATGCTTTGTCTGACACTCTTCTGATGTGTCACTGTTAACATCTTGTTCCTTTGTTGGTGGTGTAGAAGAAGTGGCATCTACAGAGGTCTGCACAGGAACAGACACATTCTTGTTATCAGGTAATTCTGTTGAATGAGTTTCAGCTGTTTGTTTTGGAATGGACAAAAGTTGATCAGCATGACGCCTCCATTCCTCAGAAGTACCTACATCCACAGTATAAGATACTGGACCACTTTGAGCCGTCACCACTCCTGATGTCCATCTCTTTCTCCCCCTGTAATCACGAGCCAGCACAGCATCGCCTACTCTGAACTGTCTTGGCTTCAAACGACCAGCTCGGCGGAGAACCTGAGAGGCCTGGGAGAGTCGCACGGCAGCTGTCACACTGGGTTTTAAGGCATCAAGACGTGTGCGCAACTGGCGTCCCAAAAACAACAAGGAAGGGGACTCTTTTGTCGTTGGATGTGGTGTGTTGCGGTATGTTAGCAAGAATGTTTCCAGCCTTTTTTGAAGAGTAGAAGAGCCCTTAGAAGCCTTCAGTGCTTGTTTTAGCGACTGAACAAACCTCTCAGCCTGCCCGTTCATTGCCGGATGATATGGAGCGGAACGAATATGTTTCACATGGTTGGCCTTCAGGAAATTTGCAAACTCCTGAGAGACAAATTGTGGTCCATTGTCACTCACGAGGACTTCGGGCAGACCATAATGACTGAAAAGGTTCCTCAAAACTTCAATTGTTTTTCTGCTGTCGCTGATGTCATCACTTGCACCTCAGGCCACTTTGAATGTGCATCGACCACGACTAGGTACATGTGACCCTCACATGGCCCAGCAAAATCTACATGTATGCGCTCCCATGGTTTGCTTGGCCACTCCCATGGATGGAGGGGTGCTTGGGATGGCATTTTCTGTATTTGTTGACATGACTGACACATTTTCACTTGTAGCTCAATGTCAGCATCAAGACCTGGCCACCACACATAACTACGAGCAATGGCTTTCATTCGGACAATTCCTGGGTGGCCAGTGTGCAGTTCCTCCAGCACTCTTTTCCGTAGCTTGTGAGGAACAACAACTCTCATACCCCTCATTAAGCACCCATGTTGGACAGACAGCTCACTGCGCTTGGAGATGAAAGGTGAGAGTTCATTATTATCAGTCAGGCTAATAGCTTGAGTCCCTTTCAGAACCATTTCGACAACTGTAGCCAGGATAGTCTCTCGTCGAATATCAGTGGCACTGACAGGGAGCTTCCCCACTTGTCCGAGGTAGAACAGCTCTACAGCATCCTGTTTCTCTCGATGTTCTACTTGCAATGGCAGACGGGAAAGACCATCAGCATTTGCGTGATGTTCAGCTCTTTTGTACTCTATGGTGTAGTTGTGCGCAGACAAAAGTAATGCCCACCTTTGCATACGTGCTGCCGCCATTGATGGAATTCCATTTTGTGGTCCAAAGATCGTAGTAAGGGGGCGGTGATCTGTGAAGAGCGTGAATTTCCGTCCGTAGAGATACTGATGGAATTTCCTGACTCCGAACACAATTGCCAGAGCCTCACGCTCAATTTGCGCATAATTCTGTTCTGCCTTGCTAAGTGTGCGCGATGCAAAAGCTATTGGCTTTTCTTCACCGCTGGGTAACATGTGTGAAATGACAGCACCAATGCCATAAAGTGATGCGTCACACGCAAGCCGAACTGGGTTCTGTGGGTCGTAGTGTGTCAAGACGTTTTGCGACACTAGTTGTTCCTTTGCCTTTTTGAATGCAGCATTGCACTCTGCAGACCACTGCCAGCGCTTCCCTTTGCACAGCAGAGTATTCAAAGGATTCGCTATAGTCGCCAAATTAGGTATGAATCTCCCATAATAGTTTAACAGGCCAAGGAACGAGCTGTGTGATGTTTGATGGGGTTGGGGCATTGACAATTGCACTTACTTTTTCAGGCGACTTGTGCAAACCTTCAGCGTCAATTATGTGACCCAAATATTCCAGTGAGACCTTGAAGAAGTCACATTTCCCTCTTTCAACATGCAAGCCAAACTCCTCCAGGCGTCCAAGGACTGCATCCAGGTTTTCCAAGTGTTCAGCTTCAGTCCGCCCAGTAACAAGAATGTCATCCAGATAGCAATGGACATTAGGAAGACCTAGTAATACTTGGTCTATAGCTCTCTGGAATATAGCTGGGGCGGAGGCGATCCCAAATGGAAGACGAGTATACTGGAATAGCCCTTTCTGTGTGGAAATTGTGAGAAACTTTGTGGACTCCTCCTCAACCCTCATTTGAAGGTAAGCATGGGACAAGTCCAGTTTACTGAAACATTGTCCTCCCGCTAACGAAGCGAAAAGGTCCTCAATACGTGGTAACGGATAGTGTTCAGTATGAAGGACGGGGTTTATTGTCACCTTAAAATCCCCACAGATGCGCACTGCCCCATTTTTCTTTACAACGGGGACTATTGGGGTAGCCCATTCGCTGTACTGCACCGGTGTCAAAACTCCCATTTCAGTGAGACGGTTCAGCTCCGCATCAACTTTTGGACGCAGAGCATATGGGACTACTCTGGGCTGCCAAAACTTGGGTTTATGTTCAGGTTTCAGCGTTATTTTAGCTTTTATACTCTTCATTTCCCCTAATTGTTTAGAGAAAACAGCAGTATGTTTTCGCAGAACAGCTTCTAGTGTCTTCAGTTTGACTGTTTTTATTTCTTTCCAGTTAAGTTTAATCTGACGCAGCCATTCCCTGCCATAGAGTGGTGGATAATCCCCCTGCACAACATACAGTGGAAGAACAGCCGTCTGTTTACCCATTTTTACATTAACATCAATTACACCTTCAGGGCGTAATGCTTGTCCTGTATATGTTCGAAGAACAATGTCAGTTGAGCATAAGGGCAGATGTTTCAGTATTCTACCATAAGTCTCTGTTGAAATCAAAGAGACTGCTGCGCCCGTGTCCAGTTCCATTTCAAGTGGCAACCCTTCAACTTCTGGTTTCACCATGATACTGGACTTTTCTCCTGGCTGTGACAGTTTATACAGAGCTAAATCAGAGTCAGTTTCATCACCACTGGATACTGCATCAGCATCAAGGTGGTGTACACTTCCTTTTTTATCATAGCCTTTCTGCTTAGTTTCTTTTGTTGGCCGTGCAGCTTTTGCTCTGTTTCCACTCTTTGTTTTTCTATCATTGTTACTCTTCCTGCAAACGCGACTGATATGGCCTTTTTTTCCATGTATTACAATTTTTGTCCTTAAACCAAGTCTTCATCACTATGGTTATCCTCTCCACATCATTTACATTTGTTTGCAGTCTTATGCTGCGTCCGAAATCGCATACTTCCCTACTATATAGTACGCGACGCGAAAAACAGTATGCGAGGCGAGTAGTATGTCCGAATTCATAGTATTCGAAATTCAGTAGGCGAGAAGTACCCGGATGACCTACTGCTTCCGCCCGAATTCTGTAGTACGCATATCATGGACACTTTCCTATCCCATGAGGCTCCGGGAGAGGAGGCGTCATATTAGAAAAGTGGAGACGCGGCTCATTTCAAGTTTAAGTACCTCAGGAAAAAACGTTGTTTATTGTGATTAAATGACACTTGTTCAACACAATCTAAATAAACGGATGACTTATTGAAAGTTTAAACATTGTAAATCGAAACGTTATTTGATAAATAATCTAGAAGCTGTCTACGAAGGCGTGATCTGCGAGCAGCTGACCGACGCCTTCTCTGAGCTGTCTGTCCAATCAACGTTAAAACGCCGATCATTGCCGGTGCCGGTGTTCGTGCAGTGGAGCAGTCTCTTTAAATTTTCGCGCTGTTGTGACGACGCATGACACGTGACAACATCAATATGGCGGATGTAGTATGTCCGAATTCCATTCATACTACCCACATTCATACTATATAGAACGTACTTTTTAACGGTCGGGTAGTACGTTCATATTTAAATGTAGTACCTACTTAAGCAGTATGCGATTTCGGACGCAGTCTTAGTCTTTGATAAAGACAGTGCATTTACCGTCAGTGATCCGCTGAGTGTTGATGCGCTTCGCGTGACGCTGTTTCCATGGACACCGCCAGTTCCACCGCTCTTTGAAACGTCAGTGTAGTTTCAGTCAACAAGCGCTTTTGTGTTGCCTCACAGTGCTCTGACAATCCTCTAAGCACTGCAACATACTGTGTCACCGACTCGCTCTCCTCCTGACTCCGCCGGTGGAAACGAAAACGCTCCGCGATGATCAGGGGCTTCGGAGAAAAATGCTGCTGTAGCGTGTCTGTGATCTGCTTGAAACTCTTCTCTCTCGGCTTGTCCGGCGCTATCAGACTTCGGAGCAACCCGTATGTGTTCCCTCCGATCACGCTGAGTAGCACAGGCACTTTCTTGTCAGCATCAGTGCTGTTAGCTTCTACAAAGTGCTCAAATCGTTCAATATAGGTGGTCCATGGTTCAACGCTTTCATCAAAAGCTTCCATAAGGCCTATAGTAGCAGACATTCTAGCTAACCTAGCTCACTTTAGCTACGCAGGGAAAATAAAGTTCAGGTGCGCTTAACTACTCACGATTCACTGTGGTAGCTCCACCTGTCGCCAAAATTAATCCACCTACGTCGCCAAATATGTTATGTTCTCACTATCTTGACAGTAAACATGTACAGAGACGGTTATTATTTTGCCAAAGGTAATAGTTTATATGAGACCTGGCTTGTATGGTCTGTATCTAAGAATAAATGTGAAATGTGGACACAGCCTATTTTCTTTCAGTACCGGAGTTGTAGCTTTGGCTTGGCTTCCCTCCTTCGTTACAACTATCACAACATGTAGACAACAGAATATACTCTTGAATTTAAATAACACAGCCACAACACAACTTCTTCACTTGATTTATTACAAGGAGCACAAACTAATAATTAATAACGTGGTGGTGCCACCTACAGGCACTGAGGAGAATGGCAATATTATGGGATACAATTAAAAAAAAAGTAAATAGAAGATATCTAAATGTCTAGAAAGGAGAGGAGAGGTATAAATTGTAATGTAAATGTATCCAATTGGTTTTTAGCTATAGCGGTTTGTCTTTCATTACCTATGTGTTCTTTTAATAATTGAAACCATTGTGTAACGGAAATTTTGTTTTTATTTTTCCAGTTTATAAGAATTGTTTTCTTAGCGATAGCTAGAGACAAGAGTAGTGGAGCGGTGTGTTCTATTGTGGTGGATATTACTGAGGTATCGCCTCACAGTGATGGAGTAATTGAAATATTACAATTGAAACATGTTGAAATTGCTTTAATTTCCTTCTGGAACAGGGTAACCAGAGGACATGACCATATTGCATGGAAATATGTATCCGGTGTAGTAGTCATGCAGTGTGTACAATTATCTGACTCTGCTAAACCCATTTTAAACAGTTTTTGTTGAGTAAAGTGTATTTTAGGAATAACTTTGTATTGAATTAATTGTATTTTTTTATTCACACTGAAGCTAAATATATTTTTACATATTTGATTCCAAAAATGGTCTGTGGATATATTGAGGTCCTGTTTCCATTTTGTAATTAAGTTGGCTTGGGAAAGCCAACTTACTGAAATCCTATTTAAACTTATTATTCTTCTTCTTCTTCTTATTTTTCTGGCCGCAAATTTTTTGGACACTAACAACTCCTAGACCGTTCAAGCTACATACTCCAAACTCGGGTCAGATCTTCATACTGTTCTGACTTAGTGTGCTATATCTTTTCAGACTGGTTTGAGTTACGGTTTTCTTAAAAAGTAATATTAAAAATCATAAAAAGTCCCATAGACTTTCATTGACCAAAAGTCCATGTCTGTTTGAACTATGTTTAATGTAAACTGCTAGAAGCCATAGATACTCAATTAAGCTTTAAGCTATCTATGTTCTTTCTAACTAATGACTAATCTATCTATCTATCTATCTATCTATCTATCTATTTATCTAACTATCTATCTATCTGTCTGTCTGTCTGTCTGTCTGTCTGTCTATCTATCTATCTATCTATCTATCTATCTATCTATCTATCTATCTATCTATCTATCTATCTATCTGTCTGTCTGTCTGTCTGTCTGTCTATCTATCTTCAAACCTTATCTATCTATCTATCTATCTATCTATCTATCTAACTATCTATCTATTTATCTAACTATCTATCTATCTATCTGTCTGTCTATCTATCTATCTATCTATCTATCTATCTTCAAACCTTATCTATCTATCTATCTATCTATCTATCTATCTTCAAACCTTATCTATCTATCTATCTATCTATCTATCTATCTATCTATCTTCAAACCTTATCTATCTATCTATCTATCTATCTGTCCATCTATCTATCTATCTATCTGTCTATCTATCTATCTATCTATCTATCTATCTATCTTCAAACCTTTATCTATCTATCTATCTATCTGTCTATCTATCTATCTATCTATCTATCTATCTATCTATCTATCTATCTATCTATCTATCTATCTATCTATCTATCTATCTATCTATCTATCTATCTATCTATCTATCTATCTATCTATCTATCTATCTATCTATCTATCTATCTATCTATCTATCTATCTGTCTATCTATCTATCTATCTATCTATCTATCTATCTATCTATCTATCTATCTATCTATCTATCTATCTATCTATCTATCTATCTATCTATCTGTCTATCTATCTGTCTATCTATCTATCTATCTATCTATCTATCTATCTATCTATCTATCTATCTATCTATCTATCTATCTATCTGTCTATCTATCTATCTATCTATCTATCTATCTATCTATCTGTCTATCTATCTGTCTATCTATCTGTCTATCTATCTGTCTGTCTATCTATCTGTCTATCTATCTGTCTATCTATCTATCTATCTATCTATCTATCTATCTATCTATCTGTCTATCTATCTGTCTATCTATCTTCAAACCTTATCTATCTATCTATCTATCTATCTATCTATCTATCTATCTATCTATCTATCTATCTGTCTATCATCTATCTATCTATCTATCTGTCTGTCATCTGTCTATCTATCTATCTATCTATCTATCTATCTATCTATCTATCTATCTATCTATCTATCTATCTATCTATCTATCTATCTATCTATCTATCTATCTATCTATCTATCTATCTATCTATCTATCTATCTCTATCTATCTATCTATCTAAAATCTATCTGTCTATCTGTCTATCTATCTATCTATCTATCTATCTATCTATCTATCTATCTATCTATCTATCTATCTATCTGTCTATCTATCTGTCTATCTATCTGTCTATCTATCTATCTATCTATCTATCTATCTGTCTATCTATCTGTCTATCTACCTATCTATCTATCTGTCTATCTATCTATCTATCTATCTATCTATCTGTCTGTCTATCTATCTGTCTATCTATCTATCTATTAATGTATGCTAACATCATGCTAGCGACTTGCTAATCATGCTAAAATCATGTTAGCGACTTCTTAAAATCTTCTTTAGCGACGACTTCTAGTCATGCTAAAATCATGCTAGCGACTTCTTAATCATCTTTAAAATCATGTTAGCGACTTCTTAATCATCTAAAATCATGTTAGCGACTTGCTAGTCATCTTAAAATCATCTTAGCGACTTGCTAATCATGCTAAAATCATGTTAGCGACTTGCTAGTCATCTTTAAAATCATCTTAGTGACTTCTTAGTCATCTTTAAAATCATCTAGCGACTTGCTAATCATCTAAAATCATCTTTAGCGACTTCTTAGTCATGCTAAAATCATCTAGCGACTTCTAATCATCTTTAAAATCATGTTAGCGACTTCTAAAATCATGTTAGCGACTTGCTAGTCATCTAAAATCATCTTTAGCGACTCATCTTAAAATCATCGATCTAGTCATGTTAAAATCATCTTTAGCGACTTCTTAGTCATCTTTAAAATCATGCTAGTGACTTCTTAAAATCATCTTTAGCGACTTCTTTAATCATCTTAAAATCATGCTAGCGACTTTGCTAGTCATGCTTAAAATCATCTTAGCGACTTTGCTAGTCATCTTAAAATCATGCTAGCGACGACTTGCTAATCATCTTTAAAATCATGCTAATGATTTGCTAGTCATCCTAAAATCATGCTAGCGACTTCTTAGTCATGCTAAAATCATCTTTAGTGACTTGCTAGTCATGTTAAAATCATCTTAGCGACTTGCTAGTCATGCTAAAATCATGCTAGTGACTTGCTAGTCATGTTAAAATCATGCTTAGCGACTTTCTTAGTCATCTAAAAATCAGCGACTAAAAATCATCTAACGACTTCTTGCTAAAATCATCTTAGCGACTTGCTAATCATCTTTAAAATCATGCTAGGGACTTGCTAGTAATCTTTAAAATCATGCTAGCGACTTGCTATTCATCTTTAAAATCATCTTAGCGACTTTGCTAGTCATCTTTAAAATCATCTTTAGCGACTTGCTAGTCATGCTAAAATCATCTAGTGACTTTCTAAAATCATGCTAACGACTTGCTAATCATGCTAAAATCATGCTAGCGACTTGCTAGTCATGCTAAAATCATGCTAGCGACTTTGCTAGTCATGCTAAAATCATGCTAGCGACTTGCTAATCATGCTAAAGTCGTGCTAATGATTTGCTAGTCATCCTAAAATCATGCTAGCGACTTGCTAGTCATGCTAAAATCATGCTAGTGACTTGCTAGTCATGTTAAAATCATGCTAGCGACTTGCTAGTCATGCTAAAATCATGCTAGTGACTTGCTAGTCATGTTAAAATCATGCTAGCGACTTGCTAGTCATGCTAAAATCATACTAACGACTTGCTAAAATCATGCTAGCGACTTGCTAGTCATGTTAAAATCATGTTAGCGACTTGCTAGTCATGTTAAAATCATGCTAGCGACTTGCTAATCATGCTAAAATCATGCTAGGGACTTGCTAGTAATGCTAAAATCATGCTAGTGACTTGCTAAAATCATGCTAGCGACATGCTTTCTTTCTAACTAATCTAATCTTTCTAACTAATCTTTCTTTCCTTTCTAACAAATCTTTCTTTTTTCTTTCGTTCTAACTAATCTTTCTTCCTTTTTTCTTTCTTTCTTTCTAACCAGTCTTTCTTCTTTCTTTCTAGCTAATCTTTCTTTTTTCTTTTTCTTTCTTTCTAACTAATCTTTCTTTTCTTTCTTGCTTACTTTTCTTTCTAACTAATCTCTTTTTTTCTTTTTTACTTTTCTTTCTTTCTTACTAATCTTTCTTTTTTCTTTCTTTCTAACTAATCTTTCTTTTTTATCTTTCTTCTTTCTTTCTAACTAATGTTTCTTTCTTTCTAACTAATCTTTCTTTCTTTCATTTTCTTTCTAACTAATTTTTCTTTTTTTCTTTATTTATATCTATCTAGCCTATGTATCTTCAAACTTTATCAATCAAACTAAAACTTTTTCAAACTGAAAACCTTTAAACTTTCTTTAAACTAAAAGCTTTTAAAACTACTTAAAACTTACTGGCTAGGCTTTCTCAAGCCAACTTAAAGTTTGCTAACAAACTTTTTATCTAGTTGGTACATGGTATGTTTTGTCCGCTGATAATATTATGTTGTAAAGCTTGCTTATTGATTTTGATGATGAGCTAATCTTCTGAATATTATTCAGTAGAGTTTGTGGTTGTATTTGTGTGTGACCAATTTTAGCTGTTATTGCACTTTTTATTTGTAGATAATAGAAAATTTGATTTTTGTTTAAGTTATGAGTTTTTGGTAATTCTGTAAAAGGTATAAAGGTATTATTAATGTAGAGGTGGTGTAAATACAGGATACCCTTTTCCATCCTGGCTTTATTAACTAGTGGGAGTTTATTGATGGTGAAGTCTGGATTATTCCATATTGGTGAGTATGTATGTAGTAAAAGAGGATGTCCGGTTATTTTATTAGTTTTCCACCAAGCTGTTAATGTTGTCTGGATTGCTGTATTTAAAAATAAATTGTGTTTACTGATGGTGTTGCTAAATAGTGGCAAGTCTGATATTGAAATTTCCTTGCATGACGATTGTTCAAGTTGTATCCATGGGTTTTGAAGGTGATTATTATTAATCCAATTGGTTAAATGATGTAACTGTGCTGCCAGGTAGTAATATTGGAAATTGGATGCTGATAATCCTCCCTGCTCTTTACCTTTTTGTAACATCCAATAATTGATAATGGGAGATTCAACCAGCACTTTAAATCATTCTCTGTTATTTTTAATATTGAAGTAAAGTTAAGCTCAAATAGATCTGATATATTTGGGGAGAAGTGTATTCCTAGGTATGTGATGTTACCTATTGTAAATTGGTTGTTCTTAATTTTGTTGATTTCGGAGTCTTTATTTAACGAAAGTAATACAGATTTATTCCAGTTTATAGAGTAGTCAGATATGTTTGAGAAGTCATTAATGAGTTTGATGATTTCTGTCACTGATTTCTCAGGGTTTTGTATATACAGTAAAATGTCATCTGCATATAATGATATTTTATGGTTGGTATTGTCACATCTGTATCCTACAATATTGTCAGTTTGTCTGATGGCTGCTGCTAAGGGTTCTATAAATAGTGCAAAGAGTAGTGGAGATAGAGGACATCCTTGTCTAGTCCCTCGTTGTAGTAGAAATGGAGGTGATATGATATTGTTTGTAATAACTTATGCTGACGGTGTGTTGTATAATAACTTAATCCAGTGTATGAAAGAATTCCCAAATCCATATTTTTCCAATTTTGCATATAGAAAGTGCCAGTTTACCTTGTCAAAAGCCTTTTCAGCATCAAGTGAGAGAATAACTGTATTTGTTTTTATGTATTATGTTGAATAATCTACGTGTATTATTGGAGGAGTGCCGTCCTTTGATAAAGCCTGTTTGGTCTGGATGAATAAGAGTTGTCATGACTGATTCTATACGTGTTGCTAGAGCTTTATGGATTATTTTCATATCTGTGTTTATAAGTGATAGTGGACGATAACTGGAGCATATAAATTGATCTTTATTTGGTTTTAGCAATACTGTAATTAGTGCTGTGTTCATATGTTGTGGTATAGCAGATTGATACTTTGTCTTCTGTCATTCTATGAAATAATGGTGAGATTGTTGACCAAAAGTGTTTATAGAATTCTGATGGGTAACCATCTATGCCTGGTGCTTGATGATATGAAATGTTTGATAATGAAAAAAATGCTTTCCTGTATTCCTCTATTGTTAATGGCTCTTCTAGTGTTTGTATTTGTATGGGATTTAATGTTGGTAATCTGGTGCATTTACCAGATTTATCATTATGCTCAAAGTGTAAGGATTTTACTCGTTGTTTTTGAAATTTTACTTTTTTAAAGAATAATTTCTTCCAATTTATTTTTACATTTATTCACTTCATTTAAGGTCTGTACACTAGGGTTTTGGAGTATATATTATTTACAATTTTTTATTTATTTTCTAACTCTTCTTCTTTCTGATTTTTCTTATGTTTATATGTGGAGTATGATATTATGTTTCCTCTTAAAACAACTTTTGCCGTTTCCCAAAGCGTCGATGCAGATATTCCTGGTGTATCATTTATTTCTAGGAATGATGTCCATTCCCTTTTACAGTACTCGTTGAATTCTTTGTCTTGAAGCAAGGATATATTCATTCTCCATCTTTGCTTGATTTTTGCATGGTTTTTATTGCTGAGCATAAGCGTTATAGGTGCATGGTCTGAAATGATAATTGGATTTATTTTTGTGTCTATTATATCTTGAATAATGGAGTTGCTTGCTAGGAAGAAATCTATGCCGGAGTATGATTTATGTACCGGTGAAAAGTAAGTGTAATCTCTTGCTATGGGATTGTTTAGTCTCCAGCTATCGCCAAGTCCAAGTTCGTTCATGTACTGTTTTATTGTGTCTGTGAAGCACCATGTTTCAGTGTGATGACATAATGTTCTTCACCTTATGAAGGTTGCCAGGGTCACTTATTGTATTCATGTTTTTCCCCGCTAAGTTGAACTGTACTATGTAAAGTGATCTTAAGCTATAGACATAAGAAATGCACTATATTATATAAATAAATCTTCTTCTTCTTAAGCATAGAGGTTTTTGATCAAATTAATAGAATCTCTGTCTGGTCTACAGGAAATAGTGTTACAAATGACAAAAATGATCTCCTGACGTTGGTGGTTATAATTTTTTGAAACTTCAGCATTAAAATGTATAGTTATGTATAGTAAAATACAGTTTCAGGTCTTATTTAGTGAGTGTCCAGTAAGAGTGGACGTATTGTAAAACATTTTCCTCATGTTCAACAGCAGTCAGTGAAGAACGATGGCGTCTGTTAAACGAAAGCTTTATGACACACTGGATGATCTGGAAGAAAAAAATTAAAGAGATTTAAAAGCTACTTAAGAGAAGACGGAAATATTAAAGTGTCTGTACTGGAAAAAGCAGATGCAACTGACACAGTAGATCAGATGCTGGATCGTTTTGGACCAGAAAGAGCTGTGAAGATCACATGGGAAATCCTGAAAAAGATGAACCAGAACCATCTTGCTGAACAGTTAGAGAACAAACACACCAAAGGTAATAAAGAAAAAAATATTGTAATGTCAAACATGAAATGTAAAAAAAAAGTGCTAAATATTTTCATCTCTCTTTCAGTCAAGATAATCAGCTGTGCTCAGACTGAAGTCAGAGTTGATCTAAATACTGAAACAGGTGCAAAAGTCAATGCTACAACAGTAAAAGCATATGTTTGTTTAATTATAGATTCTGCACAAAGTTTACTGTATAAATCACATTAGCATTAGATTGTTTATATACTGCTATGTATACATGTACGGTTATGTCACATACGAAATATTTCAGTACAACAGGAAAAAAACAACAAATCTACTATGTTAGGTTCTTTTATATATACAGAAATATATATATATACAGTACTGTGCATAAGTTTTAGGCTGCTAGTATTTTCACCAGCTAAAAATGGTTTAAAGTAAGTTATTTCTCCTTTGCACAAGGAGTCTGACAACAGCCAGTGCTCCACACTGATCTGATCTCACCATCATCCAGTCTGTCTCTGGAATGACATGAAGAAACAGAACAAACTGAAACAGAGTAAATCCAGAAGAACTGTGGCAACGTCTCCAAGATGCTTCAAGAGTTTTTTGCGCAAGTGCACCTAGGGCAAAAGCTCCTGTAGCTCCAAAAGCACACATACAAAAGCAAAGAATGGTCGCACCAAATGTTGATTTCATTTAGTTAATAGAAGGTAATTGATAAAGAAAATCTATTTATGACAGCATTCTCATTTTACAGCATTTTTACACAAGTGCCTAAAACGTTTAACAGTGCTGCAGCTTTGCAGGTAGGTTTCTTGAAGCATCCTGAAGACTTTGTCACAGTTCTTCTGGATTTAGTCTGAGTTTGTTCTGTTTCTTCATGTCATTCCAGTCAGACTGGATGATGATGAGATTAGATCTCTGTGCAGAGCACTCGCAAACAAAAATCTCACTGGATTATTACGATCAATGGCAAAATGAATGTTTGGAAATGTAATCTGATATTTCCTGCTGACACACTACAGCAAAAGACAGACTTTAACTGACTTTAAACCATTTTTTAGCTCATGAAAATACTAGTGGCCTAAGACTTTTGCACAGAACTGTGTGTATAAAATATATAGTGTATATATATATACATATATAGAATAAATACTGAAATATACTTGATTTAGTTAACAGATAAACAAGGGAAAAAACAGTATTCACAAGTTAATGTAGCCTATATATGTATTGTTTCAGTTTTTTTTTTGACAGAAGAAACTCAAATGGACAGAGACACTATTTGTTTTGTGTTCTTTTTTTTTACAAAAGACCTTTTACAGTGATGTATTGGTTTAAGACAGTACATGATAGTGTATATATTGATTTATATGGTATATATATATGTACACACTACCGTTCAAAAACTTTGGGGTCATTAAGACTTGTAATAGTCTTTAAAGTAGTCTCTTATGCTCATCAAGGCTGCATTTATTTGATTAAAAATATAGAAAAAAAACAGTAATATTGCAAAATGTTTTTACAATATAAAATGTTTTTTATTTTAACATACTTTAAAATAGAATTTATTCCTGTGATGAAAACCTGAATTTTTATCAGCTGTTACTCCAGTCTTAAGTGTCACATGATCCTTCAGAAATCATTGTAATATGCAGATTTATTATTAGAATAATCAATGTTGGATAATATCAACAGTTGTGCTGCCAAATATTTTTTGGAACCTGTATTTTTTTTTTTTTCAGGATTCTTTCATGAATAAAAAGTTTAAAAAGTACAGTGTTTATTCAAAATATAAATATTTTATAACAATGTAAATTATTTATTATTAACGTTTAATGAACTTTTAAATATTAACTTAATACATCCTTGGTGAATAAAAGTATTAATTTCTTAAAAACAAAAAGAAACAATAAAAATGTACTGACCCCAAACTTTTGAACGGTAGTGTATATGTATGTGTATATATATATATATATACACACACATATATATATACATACATCATACATACATACATACACTGACAGGTGTTCTCCAACCTCATCATGCATTATAGGAGAGACTCAGACTGTAATCTTGGCAAATGGAGGTTTTCCAGAACTATTGAATAAATAGGTGTGTATAATTGTGGCCATGTGAATTTGAGAGAAACATTTTATAATCGGATTTACTCTTATTTTCAGGTTGTTGTTTCATATATATGTGTATATATATGTATGTATAACAGATCAAATAGACTAATAATGCAGATTAATTTTCACAGGATTTTTTGTTTATAATTACCAAGGCCATGACTGTAAACTTAATGATACCTGTTTTTCTTTTTAGTCAAATTTTTGTTCAATTTTATCAGTCTATTTAACAGAGGATTGGATGCTACAAAACTTCTTGAAAACTCACAAAAACAACATGAAGAAAGCAAAATATATTTTTGAGGGCAACAAACAAAAAGACACAGATCTCAAGAATGTTTACACAGAACTGTTCATCACAGAGGGAGAAATGGAAGATGTCAATCATGAACATGAAATTCTGAAGATTGATGATGCTTTCAAGAACAAAAAAACACAGGACAAACTAATCAAATGCAATGATATATTTACTGAACTGAGGAAAAACAATGAGGAGAAGATTGTGCTGACCAAGGGAGTCGCTGGCATTGGAAAAACTGTCTCTGTGCACAAATTCATCCTGGACTGGGCAGAAGGAAACACCAATCAGGATATAGACTGTGTGTTCCTGTTTCTATTTAGAGAAATCAACATGATTAAAGACAAAGATGTCAATCTCCATGAGTTTCTAATGAAATTTTATCCTGAATTGAAAGACCTGGAGAAGTCAAAGTTATATAAGAAATGCAAGCTAGCATTTATATTTGATGGACTTGATGAGAGTCGGTTACTATTGAACTTTAAAAGCGAAACACTGAACACTGTTGAGGAGAGAGCATCTGTAGATGTGCTGTTTACAAGTCTGGTGAAAGGCAAACTACTTCCATCAGCTCTTGTGTGGGTGACATCACGACCAGCAGCAGCCAATCAGATCCCACCTGAGTACGTAAGTTTGTTTACAGAGGTGCGAGGATTCACTGACCAACAGAGGGACGAGTACTTCAGAAAGAGAATCACAGATGAGAATCTGGTCTCCAACATCATCTCACACATTAAGACGTCTCGTAGTCTCTACATCATGTGCCACATTCCTGTGTTCTGCTGGATCACGGCCACAGTACTTCAGGATATTCTCATTGAGAACAATGCAGAGAACATCAGCACAACACTGACCGAAATGTACATTCACTTCCTGCTGATACAGATGAACATGAAGAGCCAGAAATATGATGAAAACACAGAAAGAGAACGCACAAAGCTCTTACATTTAAATAAAGAAATGATTTTGAAGTTAGCCAAACTAGCATTTGAACAGCTGAAGCAGGAAAACATTGTGTTCTATGAGAAAGATCTAAAAGCATGTGCTATTGATGTGAGTAAAGACACTGAGTTTACAGGAATGATCGCTGAGATCTTTAAGATGGAATATGGACTTTATAAGACAAAAGTCTTCTGCTTTGTGCATCTGAGTGTTCAAAAGTTTCTCGCTGCAGTGCATGTGTTCGTCTGTTACCTGAACAAGAACATGCAGGAGCTTCAGTTTTTCTTTGACAAGCCAGAAGAAAATATCACATTGCAGGAGCTACTGCAGAAGGCTGTTGATAAAGCCATGAAGAGTCAGAGAGGACATCTGGACCTGTTTCTGCGGTTTCTGATGGGCATTTCACTGAAATCCAGTCAAAACCTGCTCACAGGCCTGATCACACACACTGAAGACACCACAGAGAGCATCACAAAAACAACTGAATACATTAAACAAAAACAAAAGTATGGTATCTCAGATGAAGCATTAGTCAACCTATTTTACTGCTTACTTGAGCTCAAAGATCATTCATTATATGAGGAAATCCAGAGTTACCTCAGTTCAGATAACCATACAGGAAGAAACCTCTCATCTTCAATGTGCACAGCGTTGACCTACGTACTGCTCATGTCAGACTTTTGTCTTAAAAAAGTCCATATTCCATTTTAAAACCGGCCCTTTTTGTGAACTCAAAAAAGAATCTTTCTCGGGGGCACAATGTTTTCCTGTTTTCGGGTTTTCAAATGAAGGGCCAACTTAAAAATCACTTTTTTTAAAGGGGAAATTTTTGGGGTTCTTTTTCTGTTTTTTCCCATAATTTTGGCCCCTTTTTTAAATCTGTATCACCCAAAGTGTTACATTTACCCGGTTTTGTGCTGATGTTCTCTGCTTGTTCTCAATGAGTATCCTAAAGTATTTCTACCCAAACGGGCACAAAGGGCACATGAGGGAGAGATAGAGCTTTAATGTGTGAGATGATGTTGGAACCAGTTTCTCTTGGATTCTCTTTCAAGTACTCGTCCCTCTGGGGGTCGGTGAATCCTCGCCCCTCGAAACAAACTTCGTACTCAGGTGGGATTGGGCTGCTGGGGTTTTTCACCCCCAAAAGGCCTAAAAGGAAGAAACCTTCCCTTACAAAACTTGCCCTCAACAATGTTCAGTTTTTCGCAAAAAGGCTGAAGCCCCATAAAACCCCCTCAAATATAAATGCTGGCTTGCTTTTTTATAAACCCTTTGACTTCTCCAGGTTTTTAATTCGGGATAAAATTTCATTAAAACTCATGGAGATTGGCACCCTTTTGTTGTTACCAAATAGAAACGGGGAACAAAATTTTTTAATCTGTTTGGGTGCTTCTCCCCAGCCCAGGATGTTTGGAAGAGACAGTTTTCCAATGCCAGCGACTCCCTTGGTCAGCACAATCTTCTCCTCATTTCCTCAGTTCAGTAAATATATCATTGCATTTGATTAGTTTGTCCTGTGTTTTTTGTTCTTGAAAGCATCATCAGAAATCTTCAGAATTTCATGTTCATGATTGACATCTTCCATTTCTCCCTCTGTGATAAACAGTTCTGGGGAAAATTCTTGAAATTTTTTTTTTTAAAAAAAAATTTTTTTCTTTTTTTTTTTTTTTTTTAAAAAAATTTTCCCCCCCCTTTTTAAAAAAAAGGAAAAAAAAAAAAAAAAAAAAAAAGGGGAAAAAATTTCCCTTTTTAAAAAAATTTTAAAATTTTTTTTATTTTATTTTTTTTAAAAAATATTAAATTTTTATTATTAATTTTTATATTATATATATATTTTTTTTTTTTTTTAAAAAAAAAAAAAAAATAAAAAAATTTTTAAAAAAGGGGAAAAAATTTTTTTGTTTTAAAAAATTTTTCCCCCCAAGGGCCCTTTTTTTAAAAATTTTTTTCCCAAAAAATTTTTAAAAAATTTTAATTTTTTTAAAAAAAAAAAAAATTAAAAAAATTGGAAAAAAAAATTTTTTTTTTATTTGGGGGGTTTTTTTTTTTATGGAAAAAAAAAAAATTTTTTTTTTTTTGGGGAAAAATTTTTTAAAAATAAAAAATTTTTTTTTTTTTTTTTTTTTTTTTTTTTTTTTTAAAAATTTAAAATTTTTTAAAAATTTTTTTTTTAAAATTTTTAAAAATTAAAAAAATTTTAAAAAAAAAAAAATTTTAAAAAAATTTTTTTTTTTTAAAATTTTGGGGAAATTTTTTTAAAAAATTTAAAAAAAAAAAAAAATTTTTAAAATTTTGGCCCCTGTTTTTTTTAAAAATTTAAATTTAAAAAAAAAAAATTTTTTTTAAAAAAATTTTTTAAAAAAATTTTAAAAAAAAAAAAACCCCCCCAAAAAATTTTTTAAAAATTTTAAAAAAAAATTTTTTTAAAAATTTTTTTTAAAAATTTTTTTTTTTTAAAAAAAAAGGGTTTTTAAAAAAAACCCCCAAAAAAAAAAAAATTTTCCCGGCCCCTTTCCCCCCTGTGGGGTTTTAATTTAAAAAAATTTTTCCCTTTTTTTTAAAAACCGAAAAATTTTTGTCAAAACCCCCCTTTTTCCCGAG